>NC_060886.1:11000607-11183107 GCF_014805685.1 Silurus meridionalis
TTTTTTTATTAGGTTAAATGAAAATAGGTTGAACGAGAAGAAGGACAATGTCTTACGTTATACCTGGGATGAATTAATATGGCATGAATTCAAGATCATTCACACACACGAACAATTCGTTCTTTAACGATTTACGATTCCCAACTAAACAGGAAACTACGTTCAAGCTACCCAAAAGGAAATGTACAAATGAAAAGAATTTTAAACAATTACACACTAAAAACAATCTCCTAATTAAGAATGCATACCGAAATGTTCCCAATGTTTGTGTGTGTGTGTGTGTGTGTGTGTGTGTGTGTGTGTGTGTGTGTGTGTGTGTGTGTGTGTGTGTGTGTGTGTATACAGTGTTTTAGACATGTAGGGGGATGTATGTGCTCACGTCCATGTTCTTGCAGGTGTGGATGCAATCGGTGGAAAATTAAGCCAACCATTACCCTAATGATTGAGAGTAGAGGACAGATCGCAGATGCTCCAAATCATTTCTAGTCCGTTTTTTTTATGAATAAACACACAAATAAAAAAGAAAACTTTTGTCTTATTGGGTAAGTACATGTGACTTATTGTCGATCCCTACAAGTTTGAGCTATTTGTATAAATAAAGGTGTGTGTGTGTGTGTGTGTGTGTGTGTGTGTGTGTGTGTGTGTGTGTGTGTGTGTGTGTGTGCGTGCGTGTCGTGTACGCGCATCCTTCCAGTGAGCCCAGCGTGTGGGAGGTAAAGTCTGCTCCGATAGACAGCGAGACAAAGCTGGTCGTTGAGAGCTCACATAAATTCAATTTACGGTACGAAAAGTCTGCAAATCGCTCTGATGTCAAGGGAAACGAAATCCGTAGCAATAATAATAAAAAAAAAAAACGACTACAAGCTAGAAAATACACAGAAATTGTTGTCCGTTTTGATTTCAGGTGTAGACACAAACTCCAGGGCTTTTACAATTGCGTGATATTACAGTGCATCTGGTTCTAATCGGCATTAAGTGAATTTCTGAATTTATTCTGAATTCTTCTAAGTATTTTCCTGTTACGCAAAGGAGTGGAGAGAATTGCGTTTCTGCGTCTGTCTACGCGGATCAATAAGAGAGCAACGTGCGCTGAGGAAGAAACTGCGCCTGCGCTCTGCGTGACATTGACCTTTCACGCTCCCGACAGGTCACGTTTGGTGCACGTGAAAAACTCCAACAGGTCAGAACACAGTCCAGTCTGGAAGGACTAGAAGTAACAAACGTACAGTCAATGCAGCCATTCTAGCGCAGAAGCTCTAGATATTCCTGACACAGCAGATATATCAGATATGTCACTTCTTTATATCAGTAACACAAGGATTTCTTTCTCTCTTTATCTAGGCATTGGATGACAGTTGTCATAATTCTCATAGTTGACTTCTTGGGAAACACTTCAGGTGTGATATATAAAAAATATATGCATGCATGCATGTATGCATTTCTGCTATGCCCTAAATGGTAGCACTCCATAGCAGTTCCTCGACTTGGTATACCAGGCTGTTCTAACGTGGGCTTAGAAATAACCAACCATTTTTCATAGCAGGGGTCTTCACTGCTGGATGAAAAAAACGCGCTGACTGTAGTCAAGACTGTATTCAGGATTATTTTATCCTTCGTCAAAAATACAGAAGAAGTTGCTGAAGTGGTGAGTTTAATTTGAGATATTTTTTTTTAGTTTTTGCTCGAAATCATTTAAAAATTGGCCACACTGAAAATGTGTTGTTTTGGTCATTTGAATGCTAAAACCTATAAATGCAATAGCCGGTTACACAAATCTATTCACCGTCACAATGCTACCTAATGCACACTCCAATCATTTTACAAGTATTGTATGAAGAGGCGCATTATAGTACTGCAATGTTGTCGATATTCTATTTAACCTCAGATAAACACTGAAAAATCTGACACACAGTCTAGTAAATAAAACAACATCGTTTTGGTGGTTGCTACATGCAAAAACAGTCCCGTTATTAAATATCGGTTATTCAACGATTTTTGGCGGAGACGTTTAGATGTATGAAGTTTGTTTTTAACCCAACCAATTTTTAGACTGGGTAATGTAAACAACAACAACAACAAAAACACGAATAGTTGCATGCTGCCATTGTTACCACTTCGTCCCAGTCGACCAAAAATGTAGACGAGGAAAAAAATCACGAGAAAATGAATACAGTTTAACACTTGAACCACATTTTATTATATTTGTATGCAGTATTTTTTATCACAATAATGGAGAAAACACCTCTTGAACTTTGAACAAAAACACATAACAAAAACACCTGCCTCTGTTCAGCTCATAATTGTACATATTTATAGTAAAGAAACATTCTTTATAAATATTGTTTCATCTGTTGCAAGTAAATACCATAATTTAATTACAAATGGATAAATATGGCAGTCGATATTTACAAAAGGAAGGGTGTGGTAGCAGAAAATTGAACTGCACGACGTTTATTTTTCCTCACATCTTCCAAATATATTTCACAAATTCGAACTTTTCAAAGCACAAAAAACATCACAAGTTAAGCCCAGCAAACGAAAATATACATTCACAAGCAAATATTGTGTCCGTCTTCGTTTAAAGTGTTGACTTTGGCACTCATACCATTTCATAGATGTTTTTAGGTACAATCAGCTTGCCTTAATGAGAGCAACAATATTTATGACCATATACAATTTTTTTATCGTAATATGTGCACTAAAAGTCCGGTTAGAGAAATAGCTACCATTGAAGCGACATCTATACACCAAAACAATTAATAATAATAATATTAATAAAATAAAAAAAAATAAAAAATTGACAAAAAAAAAATCTATTACAGCAACTGGGAAAAAGGGTGCAAATTATTTACAAATGAAGGAGTGCTTCTTTGTGCACGTTTCTTCGGTTGATGAGGATCACTCCCGGGAGAATAGCGCAAGATACAGGCTTTAGGCCTAGTAGTTGTACAAGTCTCATTTAGACCCCAGGTTTTACTGGAGCGGCGTGTGTGTGTGTATGTGTGTATGTGTGTGTGCATGTGTGAGTGTGTGTAAGAAATACTTCTTTGTGGACTGATCCAGTCCTAAACATACCACTCACTGAAGTTGGACGACAGGCCACTGTGTGCGTTTGAGCTGTGTACACCGGATGAGGGCGACAGGTTGGTGTTGCTCTGAGTCTCAGTGGAGGGTGACACCAGCCCGGGGGGTGTAGATGACTCATATCCAGAGCTTGCTGCAGGAGACGAGTCGGACACTGACGGGGAAGATTCATGAACCTAAAAAAAAATGTAGAAAGCAATTAACCAGAGCATCATGGCATGCATCAGCTTCATGCACAACAGTGGAATCAATAACAAAAAGCTTTGTTTTGTGTTTGCAAAGAATTACCTTCATGTGCTTTCGAAGAGAACTGGGATGAGTGTAGGATTTGTCGCACATTTTGCACAAATACGGTTTGTCCGACGTGTGCACGTGCATGTGCTTCTTCCGGTCACTGCTGTTTGCAAAGCGCCGGTCGCAGCCTTCAAACTCACACTGGAATGGTTTCTCGCCTGTAGGAACAACGAGAAGAAGAAAAAACTTAGCATCAAATGCTTCTTCAGCAACAGTGTACATGAGGTCAAAAATGAACAATTTAGCCCTAAAGTGGTTTATTCTTCATCTGCTGTATTACAACGTACCAATTAGGAGGCGAGTGTGTCCACATGCTTGCGATCATGAGAGGTCTTATAGCGCGTAATAACGCGTCAATACACGAACAAACATTATAATTAGCTCTTGCAAATCGACTCATCTCCAAAGTAGACGGTGTTCTCACAAATGGGAAAAATGTTTCAAAATGCCAGTTTTTAACTCTCAGCTGTAATGTTTAAAAATATTAGCACCGGCATTGAAACGCTGCTAATTTTCACTTAGTAAACTCTCTCCAAAGTCATTCAACTGACTGCGGTTTACACTCTTTAGCCGATTTTGAGAAAACACTCAAATGTATCCAACAGCTCGATAAAGTCATGCTTGAGTGTTGCAGTAAATAGTGCATTAATATGACTTAAAATGAATTAAAATGCGCATTGTGGCCTGTCCGCTTTATAGACGCGCGCATAGGGCTGTTAAAGAAAAACAACAGGCCTTTAAATAAATACAAAAATAAGGTGAGTTTACAATTAGTGATCGATTTTGATAGTAATTTATTGGGATCAGTAAAGTGCATGTTAAACCCCTGACGTAGCAAAACACAGCGCGCGAGCATTGGTCCACCGAGACATTAAAATGGGTGAGGAGATTTACGGCGCCGCCGTGCGCGCGACGCGCTAAACGGGACATAGAGCTCCAGTCTCGCCCAGCTGAAGTTTGCAAATCCACGACGGTGTGTTACATAATTGACCCCAGTGATGAAAATTCATTGCGTGTACTCTAACCCGAGCTGTGATCCCCTGCAGGAGTGTATAAACAGCGTGACCGTAATACACACCATGGTTCAGATCATTTTAATATTAAATATTCGTTTGGGTTCCCTATATTTAATATGCATGAAAAAAACCTGAAGCTAAAATAAATATAAAAAATATGGCAACCGCTTACTATCGATAAATGTTCTTTAATAACGATTTGGAAGGACAAACAAACGAACGAGCAAACACTGCGTCGCGTGAACGAACTCACGAGCACGAGCACGAGCACAAGCATAATCCAACTTCTCATAATTACCTGTGTGTGTCCTCTTGTGGATCTTCAAATTCTCTGATCGGGCGAATACTTTGCCACAGCCAGGGAACGGGCAGGGGAACGGTTTTTCTCCCGTGTGCACGCGAATGTGATTCACTAATTTGTATTTAGCTTTGAAAGGTTTGCTTTCCCGTGGACAATCTTCCCAAAAGCAGATGTGGTTACTTTGCTCCGGTCCTCCGACGTGCTCGACTGAGACGTGGGTGACAAGCTCGTGCATTGTGCTAAAAGTTTTATTGCAACTTTTCTTCGGGCTGCTCAGCTGCTCCGGATCGATCCATTTGCAGATGAGCTCTTGCTTGATGCACTGTTGCCGCATGTAGCGAAAGAAGGCACCGGGATGGTGGTGATGCGCTGCCATGTTCATCCCCATATTCATGTTCATGGAGCCGTATTGGTTGTGAAGTTGGGCTGCTGAGTAAGGGTCGGTCCGTGGGCTTGAGACCTGGTGATATTGGTCTGATCGTCCGAACACCTCGCCGGGTAGTCCAAGTCGCATTTGCCCGTTGAGCACGTTTGGGGATCCGTGCGAGGCGTGCTGGTCGTGGATCCCCGGGAACAGGATGTGGCCTTGGCTGTCTGCGTGGGAATGGTGCAGGGACCCCGCAGTGGGGCCGAAGATGGCATGCTGGCCGCTCGCCGGGGGCGATTCTCCGAACCCACGGCTACGGAAAAGGAAGTCCCGCGTCGAGTTGAACGGCGAGCTCGTGTACGAGGTAACGTGAGCCGCGTGCGCGCCCAGTGCCGCGGCGGGGTAAGCGGGGGCTTGAGAGGTGAAAGCCGAGCTCTGTCCGGGGGAGAGATCGTGGTTCAGTTTAAAAGCGCCCATGTGCGCAGAGTCAACGAAGCTGTTCTGCGCTAAACTCAAGTCCCTGTCCTGCATGTCGCCCGTCGCGTGATGCCTCGCAAATGTTCCCACTCCCAAGCCTGGGAACTGATGACCAGCGTCCAGTAACATTATTTCTCACTTTACACAAATTGTTGTTGTTTTTTTTTTTTTTTTTGCTCAAAGCTGTTTACCTGTAACGGCCCAGATAAACGCCAAAATAAATACACAGAGAAGCCTGTAAGCTATGGAAGTAATAACTTCCAGATTTGAAAACACGACATGAGGTAAAACTTGTATGTCCTAATCCTCACACATGGAGAGAAAAAAATCGCCTAGATTTTTTTTTTTTTGTCTATAACTTCTAACTTAAAATCCCATTGAAGGGCAAGAAGAAAAAGAAGAAGAAAAAAAAGATTCCTTTTAGTCTTCCCTTTAAAATGAGTCGATGATGACTATCTTACTGTGTCTTCTTTAAGCGCGCGACGCGTTCTTCAAGCATCTCGGATCGGGATGTTTATTTCTCTCGCTCTTCTGTGTTTATCTCGGAGGGTCTGTCTTTCTCAGTGGACTGGCACTAGCTCTTCTTACGCCCCCTTTAACTGGAGAGCGGTCACTCATTTGGCGCTGTCTCATTGGCTCTCGAGCCTCATCAATCCCATAGGTCCCTCCAATAGCACGCGCTTCTTTGGCGACTAATAGTCGATCGCCATTTTTACACTGACAATTACCGCCTCCTTTTTTTCTTCTTTTCGACGAAGCTTTTCTTAGTATATACGGAAATCAGAGCAACAAAAGCTACTGTCGTTTCATGATATAGTTTGCAACATTAGTATACAACATAATACTATACATTAACCTGTATGCACATTTACACATGTTACACATGTTCGATTTCTTATCATTATAATATTATATTAATATATTTTTAAATGATTTAAATCAACCCAGAGGAGACATGTTAGGCAAATCTAATTAATGCATAGCATAAACACTAAAATCCAGCATTCAAAAAAATGGTTTCTTATGTAAAGTACACAACCGTATCACTCAATGGCTCGTATTTTAGGTGCGTATGTGCACAGTAGCTGTCAAAATGTATGAAAAAGCATTGTTTGGAATAGGTTTATTAAAGCATCACATCTGTACTGATATGCGGAAGACAAATTATTTTAAGGACTGTCACTGCTCAAAAAAATATCAGAATAAAAAACGTTGTAATTTTCAATACAACAAACTATAAAAACGAACCTAGACCGTGTTTTTATTTGTTTTTTTTGTTTTTGTTTCAACCGGCAGCCAGGAGCACTAAACTACAAAATAATACAAAACAATGTTAGAAGACGTGAAATAGATCTAATCTAATAATTAACAAAAACAAAAAAAAAATACTTTTTTTTTAATTTTGCAGATAGCATGCTACCACCACCGGAACACATCACCATGCATTAATGCGTTCATAAATTCACATTTTGTATACTATAAATCACAAGTCACAGTTACAATGCACACTGAGTGATCATAGCCTATGTGGGGGAAAATATATTTCTGCCACGCGGTTCCCCAAACTAATAAAAAATACATTCTTTGTGGATGTGTTTAGAGAAAAAAAAACTAAGCGGTTACTTACTTTTTAATTCAGCTCTTCCACCAGGTCCCATTCCAACACGTTTTAAAACTTTGTCTTGACTCCCTCTCACTTAAAACGGCGAATAACAGAGCGGAAGAAGCAGAAGGAGTGTAAAACTTGTGGGATTGTGTGCGTCTCAGCTCAAAGCCCCGCAGCTTAAACGTTATAGACCATTCTTCCCGAGCCCATTTCTTCCTTCTCTGCAGGAAACACAGCATCTGATCCAAGTTCAAAGTCACGTCTGCCGACCTCTCTAAGAAGTTCTTTATTTCTCAAGGAAACCACAGAACCTTTCCCCCCCTTGCCATAGGTAGGGGGAAAAAGAAGAAAAAGAAAATAGAAAAAGAGGGGCGATGTATTCGGCCTGGGGCAGCAACTCGGAGTTTCTGTTGCGCCCTTTCCCAAAGCGGGGAAAAAGAAAAAAGAAAAAAAAAAGAAAATGCTGAAAATGGTAAACCACATTTTTTCCCAAACGTCCACATAGCGGTATTAGAACTCAAACAAGCATGTTGACCATCATAAACTGGTTTAACCATATTCTTACTGTGCTGAGGCAGCAAAAAAAATGATAAGAAATATTCAACAGCACAACTTTACACACAACAACAAAAATCCCTCCGATTTGACGTTATCAATATGTTGACGCTTTGTTTTGGTTACATTCAATGACCTTGGCTGTGTTCATGGGGGTTTGACCTCCGGCCTGTCACGAACTCATATGTGGCCCCTCGAACACACAATGTAAAGAATAGCCATATTAAAACAAATCCTCTCTAATGAATATTTCTTATGAGGATCAAATGGAGTAGCGTCCGTCACATTGTACTAAATAACCCAAGCATAGAGTTAGCGCATGTAGTCCAGTAATATGCCCCACCACCCCAACACACACACACACACACACACACACACACACACACACACACACACACATTCAGGCGCAATCACCATTTGACCTTAAATACTGCGCATTCTGTGGTGTTTGTAATGACCACTGAAATATTATTCTTCAGTTATATGGATTTATTAATAATACAACCAGACCCCAGTTCTGTAGATAAACATTTGCAATATTAATAAATGTAATCAGTTTTAAAGTGATCTAAAATCAGGCGGAGGGCGCATGGGCATCTAAAATGGTTCATAATGGACGAAGCCTTAAGGTGATCTAATACCGGGGTTTGTTTGTTTGTCTGCAATAAATCCACATTCTAACTGTAAAAACCCAAAATCCCACTTCATTCTGAACGTCTGATTTGAAATACATACCGCAATCATGGATTTATAGGGTTATAACCTGAGGAAACCCATGACATTTATTTAGGCGACATATTAGACCACCTGAAATAATTAATCAAATAATATTGTCTTATTCTGAACATAAATCAATGTTAAGAATGATTTTAAATCAAGACAAATTAAACCGATGACAGATGCAATCCCTGCTGGGTTCAATAGGAACCTGGGAATAGAAAAAAGGGTGTGTGCTTGTATAATAAAGTTCAATGTACACGCTCACTCTTACAGAGAGAGAGAGAGAGAGAGAGAGAGAGAGAGAGAGAGAGAGAGAGAGAGAGAGAGAGGTGAAAATATACTTGTCTATTTCTCTAGAGAATAAAATGTTAAATTAAATATTTAAATATTAAATGTATTGAAGATCAGATATAAATCATAGTTGGTTATGCAAAAAATAAATTGGAGATTGAAATATTTTTTATCACTTGAATATTATATGTCGTGTATTTATTTCCTAAAATTCCAATGAAATTGAACGGTAATGAGCAGTGCAGTCCTTATTTCACCATTTCATGTGTTGGTTTTCTTCCAACATGAATAAAAGCTAGATATAAAAAAAAATCATATGCATTTGATGTGATGTTCACGACCAGATTTATCTAAAAAAAAAACATTAAATAATAAAAAAAGGACAGATTTGAAAGAGAGAATCTGGGAGAGACATTGTGTGTGAGCAACAAATATAATTCAAGGTTTAAATGGCGATGGTACAGTAATGATTGAGTAACTGAATAATAGAAATTATATTTAATAAGAAAAAAATTACAAAATGCACTGGGAGGGAAAAGACGAAAAAAACTGTTTTGCAAATTGTAATTTTTGTACAACGTTGGTGTATAGCAAACTTCAAGACTAGACTTAATTAATTATTAATAAAAATAAATGCAGCACTTATTTATTTATTTATTTATTTATTTAATCTATTTTTTCTCTATATGTTCAGTTACACATTTAGATTAATTTACACAGCTATTATTAGTAGCCTATTAAAATTATTAAATGGAAATTAGTAGCCTATTCAGTCACCTGTCGGTTTGGGTTTGCTTTATTTCTTAGCTTAAATACCGTAGTTGCTAATTATAAATAAATAAATAAATAAATAAATAAATAAATAAATAAACAAACAATGTATTCTGTATTTAAAAGGTCTCTGTCCACATTGTCTGGGTAAACAGCCCCTTACACGCAACTTTGTGAGTACAACTTTTTGGAGTCGACAGCGGTGATGGGAGTGAGGGGGCGGAACCCTGCTGAGCCTGCGCACTGAAAGACAGCCAATCGCTTCGCTCCTTTAACTGCCAGTCACCGAAATCTGTCCAATACCCGCAGTGCCATTTCTAAACTGTATTCCCCACTGTGTCCTCCAACTGTTGTAGGTTCTGCCAATCGCTTGAGGACAGAGTGGGAAAAGGAACAAGCAGAGTTAGAGGCAGGACAAAAGAAGTTATATGGATGGCTATATGCATATATTTTAATGTTTTAGAAGGCGTGTAGTGGGGGGAAAAAGTAGCGAATGTGGACATGACGGTGTAGATATGGAGCCCTCTTTGAGCAAGAGGAATTCGGCGATAAGATTAGCGGATTTGGCAGCGACTCAACCCCTTCCTCATCAGAATATGACAGGCTTCCCGGGGATAGGGGGGCATCACCCTCACTCCCACCATGCCCACCTCCACCCTGGGGAGATGGGCAACGACCCTGGAGTGGCTCTCACTCCATTTGGACCCGAGCACATGGCACAGACAAATGCTCTCAAACTTAGTCCATCGCAGCACATTCAAAGCCATCCCGAAGCCCAGACCGCGGCATCCTTCCCGTCTTCTCAGACCACAGTTGGTTTCCCCGTGGCTCACCCCCACTCAGGCTACGCAAGCAGCAGGGACTTCATCCTCAGGAGAGAGCTCTCAGCCTCTGCTATGCATGCACTTGGCGACCAGCATAGTTCCGCCTCCTCCCCTCATCACCATGGCATGTTCATTTCCCCAACAGGTGCTTACGGGCACACGGAAGGTGGTGCCCATCCACTTTTCACGGGACTTCACGAGCAGGCAGCCCCAGGTGCCCATCACCATGCTCTCAACGGACAGATGCGCCTGGGTCTTCCAGGGGACATCTACGGCCGGCCAGAACACTTCGGCCACAGGCCCGAGCACTATGGACCTTCCCTTCACGGCTACAATTCCATGAACTTAAATGTGAACCTCGCTTCAGCCCCTCATGGAGCCACGGGGGCGTTTTTGAGGTACATGAGGCAACCCATCAAACAAGAGCTTATCTGCAAATGGATTGACCAGGAACAAACGGCTAAAAAACCGTGCTCGAAAACTTTCAGTACCATGCACGAGCTGGTGAACCACGTCACGGTGGAGCACGTCGGCGGACCCGAGCAGAGCAACCACGTCTGCTACTGGGAGGAATGTCCGCGCGAGGGCAAGGCGTTTAAGGCAAAGTACAAACTGATCAACCATATCCGAGTTCACACAGGAGAGAAACCGTTTCCTTGCCCTTTTCCTGGCTGTGGAAAAGTGTTTGCCCGCTCGGAAAACCTAAAGATTCACAAGAGGACTCACACAGGTCAGTGAAGCTCTTCACCATTAGCATGCTCGAGCGAAGCAGAAGTTGCTCCATAGTTAGTTATAGTCATTTATAATAGTCCATAACGTTAAAACTGTGATGAATAACGGATTTGCGAAACATGCAATCGCTCAGAAACCGTTACTTCTCTGCTTTATATTTGACCTACACATCTGGGATGATGAAACCAGGCGCTGCTTATGGATAGATGTTCTCAGCACGATTGTGTTGCAGTGGGTTGAAGCATTAGTGTACTTTTTTCTTTGCGTCTAGGAATGCCTGCTCCGCATTTTAAAGTGTAACTCAAGCGCCTCGAGAGTCTTGGACTTTTGGAGCATGGGTTAGTAAACAAAGAGGAAAGACTCCCTTTTAAAGAGTTATCATATCATATGTAGACGTATCAAGTTCCTAAAAGTCCTAATGCAATCAAATGTTATAGCATAACAAACTGTGTCCTACCTACTGGTTTTTGCTGATTCAGGCCAAATGTCCGACAGCAGTGGACAAAATCTTAAATATGATATTTAGAAGTGCAGATATCACAGTAGCCTTCATTATTTATTCATTTTCACTAAAACTATGTATTGCATTAGTAAACAATTCAAGTTTTGAAATAAATAGCTCTATTTCTCTGACATTTGTGAAGAGTAAATCTCACAACAGGGCACTATTATCTAACTGAGCATGGCGCATGAAGGCCTTGTTATTTATTTATTTTTTTAGATTGTTTTTCTACAACCTAACTATCTATTAGTAATGGGGTGATCTTGTTTGGACGTTCGAAATATCGTGTTTATTTTGACTCTAATACTCTATAAACACGTGATACCACAATTAGGTTTGTGACCCATAGAAGTGTTTTACAGAGTGACATGCACGCGCACTGGCTGCAATTGAATATTTATTTTTGTTTACTTCCTGTCTGATGTTGAGGTTTGGTTTATGCTGCATCGAAACAATAAGCGTTTACATTAGATTGTGCTTCTGTCTCGTGCCATTGGCATCATGCACTTCCGTTAATCGTGATATTTCCTGTGCTATTTGTATACATAGACAAGGGGCCTGATTGACAGTCTCACCTCCTAATTGACTGCAGTGTTATGTTGCTTGTGACGCAAAGATCAATATCACCCACCACGATGTTTACAGGCAAAGAAGGGGGGGAATTATAGGACACCCTCATGTTGTCCACAGTCTCGAGGGATGTTATGCTAAGTAACAAAATAATTTAGTCTGAAAGTGATCTGTTGGTGTGTAAGGAGTTACACGCGTCACAAAGCAGCGTAGTGCAGAGGAAAAGTTCCTACATGAAGGTGGCAGTCATAGCACGTGCGCTGAGTTTTCAGCTGACTGCTACAGTATGTGTACTTTCATGGGAAATAGTACAGATGACAAAAAGTACAGAAAAAAAGTACAGTACTAAACAATCCTATTCAGTTGAATTTTAGTATCTATTCTGAACTTGGAATTTGAACATGGACAATGACTCGAGGACTGTATTTAGTTGTTCGAAGTTGCATGAGTTGCATTTACGCTTGAAAAGCTGAAAGTTCAAAATCTGCACACTGAAGAGTAAGAGTTTAATACCCCCCTTTTTCTTGAAGTGATACAGCATTCCCAATATTTCACCAGAACACATCAACTGAATATATCTCACTTTCAGTTGGTGAGATGCGCATGTTGTTTATATGTAACTGGATCCGAAAGAAAAGTTCTACAAATATTGCACAATTAAAATGGCCTATTTTGTTCAACTTATTTATGAAGCATCTGGCTTGTTTTCAGGTGAGAAGCCTTTCAAATGCGAGTTTGACGGCTGCGACCGAAAATTCGCCAACAGCAGCGACAGGAAAAAGCATTCCCACGTGCACACCAGCGACAAGCCGTACTACTGCAAAGTGCGCGGCTGTGACAAGTCCTACACGCACCCGAGCTCGCTGCGGAAACACATGAAGGTGCACTGCAAGTCTCCTCCGCCACCTTCGTCCAGCTCGGCCGCCGCTTACCATTCCTCCTCTGCGGCGCTCGGCGACGCGCTCGCGCCCTCCACGGAGCCGCAGCGGAGCCGCGCCGCCAACCTCTCCCCACAGGTCACCAACCTCAACGAGTGGTACGTGTGCCAGGGCAGCGCCGTCCCTAACAATCTCCACACCCCCTCCAGCGATGTGCCAACCTCGGAATCCGACGACGAGGACTCTTTTAGACATTCAGACCCAAGGACGATGCTCTGATAGGAAGCACTAGGGATATATTTATGTTGCACCCCTTTCCACACACTGTTTTATATACTTTTTAACATCATGCATTTTGAGGCTACTCAGAAGTGTTGGCGAAAACACACACACACACACACACACACACACACACACACACGCACGCACGCACGCACACGCGCGCGCACGCAACAGCGCCGCCGATGTCAGATGGTGAAGAGCATTTGCCATCAGTTTCTACCATACCTAACATTACCCAACACTTTGCCCTTAACGTGCACATGTACCACAAGCCCTATTCCACACGAATAGCATTAATAACGTTGAATAAATGTGTGAGTCGTTTTTTTTTTTTTTTTAGAACTAAATTATTCTATTTAATATCATACTGAGGGTTCACCCTCTGATCAGCAAACCACTGGATTCACGCATTTACACCCTTTGCTTTCAATTTTGGACCACGATTTGTTTTTCCTGCATTGCCGAAAGGACTGTGTGGGCTTAGCTGATTAAGTCATAACCAGCCTATGAAGTGACACACCGACATTGTTCATATGAAACAATAAGCGGTGATTGATGTGTTTGTATCAATGACTGGACAGTTTTTTTTTATAGCTTATGGTTTTCCCCAGAGCTCTTTTGTAGTGATGGACTGATTCATATATGTGGGGCAATTGTCCTTTTCCAAGTGTTTCTATAATGTAAACATTCCCGATGTTTTTTTGCAATGAGAAACCTGTTCAGACAGGCATGTCTATCACTTCTATCCTCAGTGTCAGTTCACTTCTAGGGCAAATAAATCGGTACTAAACTGTACCTTTTCTTTGTCGCTTGATATTTTGTACATTTAATATGAGTGTCACCTGTGAACACAAAGTCATTACTGTAGCAGTTATGTAGCAAGAAAATATTTAAAAAACATAATTGGGCCCTGATGACCTTTTTTTGGACTAAAGGTACGGTAGACTTTATAATTTGATATAAATCTTAAAGATACATATTGAAAGTACAAAATGTGTATACTTCCCAGATTTCCATCCAAGCGACTTTTATTCCTCAGAGTTTACTGAGAAACTGTTTATTCTAGAAATGATTGAGTACTTGTTTTAAAAAAATTTATACAATAAATGTGTTCGGGAATTTTTTTTTTTGTGGTATTTAAGAACTATTTAGACTGTATTTTATGTAAAGGAAAATATCCAATGTAACTCTGATTTAAGAGTACGAATATGTCCTCTGAGACCCTAAATTATGTAAAGTGGACAGGGTCTATTCTCTGAAGGATGTGTAAAAAGGATAGTGTTTATGCTTGTGAATGTTGTGCTGAAGTCCCAACCAGTTTTTGTATAATGTAATTTATTTGCTGGTAATAACGTTTGTTCTGGAATTACAGATACACCAAAGAAGAATATGATTAATTTTGGTGAAATGTAGTGATTTTTTATCGTGTTGTGGGAAATGTTTTACTTGAATAGACTTAGCCTATGTGTAATGTGAAGAGACCCTCGCATGCCCTGTGTAGTAACTGTGTTTTTATTGCGGTGCATGGTGCTGTTATTTGTGCTGGGGAAAGAGTGAAGAGGTGTTTTTTTGGTGTTCGTGATGAAATTGCTATGAATAAATTTATGGACCTGAATTTAAAAAAAACAATCAAACATGAAACTGGATTTTGTTGCATTTCATTTTAAATAAGCTTCCATATTAATACATGTGGGGGCGCATATCATTTTTCCCTACAGATTTGATATTAGCAAAACATTTTTTTAATGACATATTTTAGTGCATTATATTAAAAAAACAATGGGGATTACAGTGAGCAAATGACCAAAGTTTAAAATTGTCATAATGCACTGACATTTTGCATGAATTATTTTTATGTTATCAGGTCAGCCTTCCAATATTTTTGCAAACAAAACCAAGTTTATAGCTGATGCTCATTGGTGCATCTTATAAAGAAAAGCTATCAACCAGTGCACAAATCAGTCATGGGAAACGGAACATAAAAGATGCCTGACAATAAAAGGAATTTTGCCTTGTGAATATGAAGCCCCCCAATCCCTCAGCAATCCTTATTTCCGCTATTAAAACGCGCTATAGTACACTTTCAAAATGCCCCCTGTCCACACTACAGAATCCGAATCGAGTAACTCCAGTCCTGCACCACTTCAAAGCCAACAAGACTTCAGAGCCAAAAGCCTTTCTGGCGCTTTGACACTCTTCATGGTGCCTTAGGATTTATATGGTGATTGCCTGGACGCTAGGATACAAATATGTCCCAAAGAAGATTCATTAAATTGCCTGTAAAAAGGAGGAAGCTCATCAAAACAACAACAACAACAACAGCAACAACAACAACAACAACAACATCCTCTAATGGTTACAAGAAACTTGTTTTTGCGTAAGCATTGCTAAAGGACAATAGAAAAAAATAAATCCATAAATTGTACCCACAATAAGGGCTCTAGATAGTCTTTACCATGGAATCCAATGATGTATACAGGGTGGTCTTACATATGCCTTTTAGCACCTTGCTTTATCTAGTGCAAATGAACAAACCTTTTAGGAATCACATCTGTGAGCAGGTGTATCATCGATGGTGTGAAGTTCAAGTGCACTTTGAGTGTGTGTGTGTGTGTGAGAGAGAGAGAGAGAGAGAGAGAGAGAGAGAGAGAGAGAGACAGAGACCCCCACTCCCCGACTATTTCAATTCGAAACCCTCTATTAAGATACAGTTGCACTGACCTTAACTCTCATGGCACATTAGAGCAAGTCAATTTGCATTTCACCAGAACCGCTCTCATAAGTTTGTTCCCAAACTCCTTTAAATCCCAAGCGTATATTCACATTTAATTTGAAACAAGCATAGTCGTGAGGCCCAACTTTTCTTTTTGAGAGTGCGCGCGCGCGTGCGTGCGCGCGTGCGTGTGTGTGTGTGCGTGCTCGAACTATGGTTTCAAGTGAAAGAGTGATCTTTTATTTATTTAAAACAAGTGTCCTATGAATGGGGCAAAATAAACACGATGAAAAATAATCAAAGAGACGGACCCTCGGAGTGAAAAAGGGGGAAGTTCATAAAAGAGCTGAAGAAGCCGCTGCTGAATGGGAGCCGCTTTGAAGTGGAGCTGATTATCCATAGGAATACTTTCAGGTTGTCCTAACGACGGCGTTGAATCGAAAAGCTGCTCCTTTTGTCGACGATTTGCTCTCCTGCCCGTGGAAATCACTTACATGGGCCACGTTAACATGCAGCCTGCAAATCAGTAACTGTGCGAGTCAGACTTGCAGACGCCACTTGTGAAAAGACAAAGCCGAAAAGGACTGTGAAGACGCAGCGAGGTCTCTTCCCATCTCGCCTTTATTACACAGAATCAGAACACTGGAGGAGCTCGTGTTTACTGTGCACCAGTCCCGGTTCACACCAAACCCTTTCACATTGCTTATAACACGGACCAAAAGTGGAGACAATTTGCATTTCTTTTTTTTTTTTTTTTTCTCGCAGGAAATACACTCGCAAAATTACAAATGTTTAATAACTTGAGGATTTTTTACTATATCTATATCAGAAACAACAAAAAAACTTGCATAGTACTTTTTGTGGTGTGATAAGTCCCAAATAGTCTGAGAATAAACCCTTTTTTTTCCAAAAATTACCTTATTAATAATTATCCTCTATATGAATGCAAACACACATTTGTCTCTCGTGTTCACACATTTCCTGTTATGCATGTAACTTAAAATGATCTTATATTTCCCTGCTAAATCATGAGTCCATGTGAAAACAAACAAACAAATACTATGAGACTCTTTTTTAAAATAGAAAAAAATAAAGTGTTCATTTCCTTTGTGTATGAAGACCTTTGGGACATCAAGTAAAACAAGTGATGAGTTATTAAACCAAAAATCAAGACCAGGTCCGTAATTCAATCAGCAATACGTTTTTAAATGAAAAAAAAAAAAAAAGAGGCAGGAAGAGGATGGCACAAAAGTTGAAAGCTCTTGTTACAGTGTGTGTGTATGTATGTATGTGAGATGTGAGTAGACTTCTTGCGGGAAATGGCCCCCGTGGGCTCATGTGCAACTCATTAATTAAAAGTGCTCAAAGACCACCATTCAACAACAGGGGAAAAAAAACCTTATTATAACAAGCCAGTGTTGATTTTTCGTAACTCCGCCTTGTTGTACACACAGACATGTAAATATAGCAACAATAGAATTATAAGGCTTGATAAATAAAGGGTTAAATTGTCAATAAATATGTTTATATATATATATATATATATATATATATATATATATATATATATATATATATATATATATATATAGATAGATATAGATATAGATAATTAGATAGATAGATAGATAGATAGATAGATAGATAGATAGATAGATAGATAGATAGATAGAAAACAATGTAACCTCCTTATTTATCATGCCTCATAATTCATATTTAAATCAGTGAAACTTGACGTGAAAATGCTGGAGATAAATGATCGCAAAAGCTTTTAGAAAGATCCGAAAAATGGGCACACGGTTCCTAATCCAGGCAGTCTGCCAAACTCTTCCATGCACCCTACCTGCCTGCTATCTTAAGTCTCCCGAATAATTGAGAAAACCCGATCCACTTGCAGATGTAGTCTACATGTTAGCTCTCTGTTCGGCACAAAGATTTAATGAAAAAAAAAAAGAAAGAAAGAATAATCATCACCACCACTAAGAATAACAACAACGACAACAGCAGCAGCAACAACAAATAATCTCCAATACGCCTTTTCCAGAAGCCAAAACTTTTTTTAACGGGAGTTAACGGCGCTTGTGAACACTGCATCACTGCACCACTGCATCACTGCATCGTGAGTATATTTGTGACTTGTCTCTTTAAAAGCATCCAGATGGTTCATTGTGGTGGCTTGTTTTTTCCCCACTTTTTATAGTCCCGTTTGTGGTGCATTTCCGGAGGTAGTAGGAATCTCAAATCTTGGGCTGTTTGGAAAACTTTTTAGTCGAGTTATATATTCGGGGAAAAAGCGGTCGGATTTCTCATCATGCAGCTCCGATTTCTTTCGGCAAAGTCTAGAAGCCGGGCTCTCTAGGGGGGCACTCACTGACCTCCACCCGCCTTTAATAGTTTCATAAGAAATTCATTAAATTAAATCAGTTACTCGGGAAACACATCACCATTTATTTGCAATTAGCACAGTTTTTTTTCCCCTGAGAGACACGACAACAGTAGAACTCATGAAAGAAAGAAAAAAAAAAAAAAAAAAAAAAAAAAGGAAATAAAAATAAAAATAAAAATAAATAAATACATATTAATATCAATAATAACAACAGCAACAGCAACAATAATAATAATAATAATAATTATTATTATTATTATTATTATGATGATGATTATTATTATTATTATTATTATTATTATTATTAATATTATTAGATGATATGTTTATGGTCCATCTGCTGTACCACAGAGCGTGTTCACCAGTCTCTGCGCACTGTTGATGTAGTTTTGATTAGTTTAACTCTAGCAGAGAGGATTCTCATTAGGGAGGAATGCAACATGCTAACATGCTCACCAAGAGATCTGAAACCTGTCTGGAGTATTGCTATGAGGTATAATGTTAACAAACCTAATGTTAAGACAGGCAGGAATGCTTTGTACAAGTTTTGTGTTAGACTTCATAAATAACAGTCAGATAGAGTAAAGTTTAAAGATGTATACACTATTACTAATTACTCTAATTAAAGAATTTCTTATTATTCCCAAAAATCATTCATGAAAGGCCATACTGCAAAGCTGTATAATTATACATAAAGCATGGGAACTTGTAGGTTTGAGTCCACAGTTTGCGAAATACAGCAGAATCCTGATATGCTTAACAGACTACACAGTTTGCAGGTCATGGAGATCTTAAAATGCTTTTAAGAATATGTGTTGTTTTTTTTTACGTGACAGAAAAAGATGAATTACAGAAGATACAGATGAAATAAGGATTGTAAATATTACAAAAGCAATTTATTTGAAAGTTTCCAGAAATTATAACATTCCAGGAAATCTAACATATTCATTAGTTTAAAAAAAAAAAAAGGCTTGGGAATGCCTGGACATTAAAATGCTTTTAATGGATCATTGTGTCCACTTATATTGTACTGTGGTTTGAAAATCCCATCCGCAGAGTCAAGGAAAGGGCCCTTTGATACCAAAAACATATGAATCATCTTGCATGTCTGCTGGACATAATATCTGGCCTCCCGGCAACATCTGTGGACCTCCAAACTTGGTGCATGTCCAAATGTTGAGCCACAGGACTGGGAGGTTTTCCAAAGCTCGGGGTGAGGAGAGCAAGGTCGTCCATGGACAAGCACTGGAGCCAGTCTCTGATACCTGGTCCACGAAGCATACGTCTAAAAATCTTAGAGTCTTACCCACATTTCACTACTCTACATGTGTTTGACAGGGTCTGTTAAAAAGCCTCAAAATATAGGCCTTTATTAATTGAAGCTTTTTGAAATAAAATCTAGATGCTAAATGCTTACTAGAATTTGTGTGGCCATATCAAGTCAAAATATGTTGCATGAACTGTACTGCATATTCACTGTTAGGACGTTGAACTGTAGAACTGTGAATTTACATTTATACATATACAGCTTATGGATATAGTTGGATATATACAGTCTGTGGATATTTTCTACTAGGGGTATGTGGGTGTTATTTTTTTCTCAATATCATATTTTTTTCCAAAATCAGTATACTGAGGAAAAATATTATTAATACTGGAACACAGTTGCTTATACTACAGAAAGTCATCAAAAACATCAAAATGTGGACATGTAGTTGTAATGGCCCCCTTTTTTTATCATAGATTGTGAAATAAGGCCCCTTTCTAAGAAACTATCATGCACACCACAGCAGTGCCTCTGAATGCAG
The DNA here is from genome assembly GCF_014805685.1 of Silurus meridionalis. NCBI lineage: Eukaryota > Metazoa > Chordata > Actinopteri > Siluriformes > Siluridae > Silurus > Silurus meridionalis. Next base: position 11,020,785 of record NC_060886.1, read on the forward strand.
CTGTAAAACCTCTCATAGAAGAAAAGGTCAAGATTCAGTGTGAAGAAATCATTGCTGCTCAGCTGGACCACCATAAAGGATAGAGGGGCAAAGAGAGAGAGAGAGAGAGAGAGAGAGAGAGAGAGAGAGAGAGAGAGAGAGAGAGAGAGAGAGAGAGAGAGAGAGAGAGAGAGAGAGAGAGAGAGTACAAATAGACAGAATAGAAGGGGTCCACATTTACAGCTCCAAATCAAACAAAAAACAAATATTGCATACAGCAACCTATCACATCCTGTGTAATTTATCATTGCATTGTTGCACAGTCTTTACATTACTAGTTTCTAGTTTGCAGTTTAGCATCCATGAATATCTCGAACCCCTCTTCTCTTCAATGAGGTACTAATCCCAGCATGATAAGCACATAAGCTTACTTAGAAGAATCCCCTAAACTGCCTAGATTGCGTCACAGGCCACGTGCCCCCCCTGCTACAGCTTTACTCAGGTGGCTGGATGTTCTTAAACATCACAGGCTGCTTTCTCTCTCCCCAGCTGACCTTGAAACAACCATTAGACATGGCTTTGAACCAGTAATAACTATGCCTCATAGGCCTGAGGTCTGCTTGTGCCATTGATGGCTTCGTTTCATACTTGCACTGTGGCATTTTGAACAGAAAATCCGAGCAGTGCATACAGTATCTCCACAGCTTATGGCATTTTCATTCTCTGCAGGATTGGAAAAATGCAGAGTTGTGATTTCATGCATTTTTTTTCACATGAAAATAATGCATCATATATGGCAGTTTAAAGCCCATGGTCACCTTTTCAATGGTAACAATTTTCAATGGAATCTTATATTAATCCATGAAGATAGACAAAAGATAAGTAAATGCATGGCCAGAAGAATGAACATAGACACTGTGTTTGTACTCATAACCTACATTAAGCACATCTAAGTGATAGCATGTTATGGTTTGATTGATAAAAGCTGCTGAGGAGTTAAAAGGTTTGAGAATATATTTAATTAGGAAAGCTTTGATAGGTTTCTTGCAAAAACAAATAACATTTAATAATAATAATAATAATAATAATAAAGAAAATACACCTTGTAACCTTGTTAGCATGAACCAAGTGTTTGAACTTCTCACAGCTTATTATATAGACATTTCGGTTTACAGTCATTCAATGTTAGTTTACCAAAATGACCTGAGATTTTGCTACGTGCTCAACATTGAAATGAGTAAATAATAATCATCAAAACGTTTTGAGTGATATGTGTAGATAGAAAGCAGAGTTGAATGAATTCAGCCCTCTATTGAGCCCAAGTACATTGAGCCCAAGTATATCTCAGGCGTGACAGCAGCAGTGATGGAATCGGCCAGCTGAAGAAGTAGTCCCAATGGAGACTTTACAGTGGTCTGTCCCAGGCACAAGACAAATTGTATAATTAGGCTTAACTCTTAGGGGAAGGCCACCTTTGCCCCTGTCTTGACATTTGCAATGGTAAATGACAGAATGTTTCACTAAAATAAGGAACCAAATTAATCTTGGTCACATGTAATAATCTCAGAAAGTATTAATTGGCCCTCCTATTTTCCCACTTCCTTTCCATGCTTTTTTTTTTACACTACAGAAAAAGACTTCGTCATTCAGAAACTGAATTTATACGATCAGTATATAAAGACTTATTGTAGATGAATGGCTTACAAATGAAATATTAACCTCATGCCATTTTGAAAGTGGTGTTAGAAAAAGAGCCATTCATCACATTTTGACATTGAAGCACCGCACGACGCAAGCAGTGTTAAAGAATATTGAAAAACCGCTTTATATGAATAGAGACTGCTATATAAATGTATGTTTTTGCAATATGAGATATGAGACAGATCCCAAACCTGGCATGGAGCTCGACTTTGCTCTCCTGGCCTCTGAGCACTGTGAATGATGTGTGTGTGTGTGTGTGTGTGTGTGTGTGTGTGTGTGTGTGTGTGTAAGAGAGAGACAGAGTGATTGTAGGAGCTTCCCCGCAGTTACAGTAGGAGGGTGAAGCCTCCTTTCCACACAGGAAGCCCCCCAGAGGAGTGTTCATTAGGGCTGAGACTCCCGGAGCTCCTTAGCTGAGCATCCACCCACACACCCCCACACACACAAACACAAGCACTCGCGCGCACGCACAAACTTTAGCCTGAGCGCAAGAACGCGCAAAAATGTCCGGCGTGGCGCGGCGCGTGGCTGATTGTTAGAGCAATAAGCATCACCGGAACAGCGGTGCTTATTAGATTCAGACTGCATTATTTCCCCCTTGTTCCTTTCCGGCAGCAGTAGAAGGCGTGTTGCGGGCGACGGGTGTTGAAATTTGTTCTTCAGCTCTGCAGCGTGTTAGAGATGTCAGTTCTGCAAAGGAGCGTAAAAAAAAGGAACGACACTGACAAGCGGCGCATCCATTCAGAGCGCAGATTTGGGCTGCTGCACTATTGTTGAGCGGCTTGTAAGAAATTCACTCGAGACCGAAAGCTTTTGCGATTGTACAAGAAAACACACAAAAGCCACAAATCAAGCAGCGCATCAGCTATTCACATGGGGTTTTATTTTTTATTTTTTGGGTAGTAAAAGTGACATTTTTTAATAGCCTTTACAAATTATTCTGATATCAAAACGCCGCTAATTCGATATGACACAATGGAAAAACCAAATCAAAACTTTGACATTTCTCAGAGATGAGCTCAAAATAGAAATAAAAAGAAAATTCAGTTTTTTTGCAGTCGTTATGTAATACGTACTATCTCACTATCTTACTATCTATCTCTATGTATGTATATAAATATATATATATATATATATATATATATATATATATATATATATATATATATATATATATATATATGTATATACGTGTGTGTATATATATATATATATATATATATATATATATATATATATATATATATATATATATACGTATTCTCTCTCTCTCTCTCTCTCTCTCTCTCTCTCTATGTGTGTGTGTGTATATATATATATATATATATATATATATATATATATATATATATATATATATATATATATATATATATATATACACGTGTGTATGTATCTACGTGTATTTATTGTTTAATTTGTAATACATCACAAATTACATCACAACTGCAAAAAACCTTTACCGGAAGACGGTGCCTATTTTTATAGACAGGACTGAGGTAATGCGAGGGGCTTGTAAAGTTTACCTCTGCACACTGCGCGTGGCAACTTCAGGGGTCAAGTGGTTCATTAGTCCTATACCTTTGCCTCGCGCGCTCCTCTAATTCCAGGCCTCACACACATAATGCGTTCAAATTAATGAAATGCCTTGAATTCATAGTTGCTTTAAAACCATCAGGGGGGTTGATTTGAAGCTTTCGCTGCTGTTGCTATTAAGTGCATAAAGACTGATGTTTAGATTAGTTGAAGGTCGGTCTGGGTCGGTATTGTTTTATTAGAGCAGATGAATTGAGTTCAAATGAAATCGGTGGATTGTCCAAAAAATACGCGCAAAATGTAACCAGTGTTGGATCTGAAAATCAACGGAATAACCTTAAATCTGACGACACAAATGTTTAATCAGGAAAAGGAAGGAAGAAATAAATTCCAACATAAAGTCTACATTAAAATCGATTTTAAAATCTATTCGATTTTTTCTTTTACTTATTCGTTCGTAAAGACATCATCATCATCATCATCATCATTCTTCTTCTTCTTCTTCTTCTTCTTCTTATTATTATTATTATTATTATTATTGTTATATTTAGTCACAATGCACAAAACTGTTAATAGCTTATTATAAATACAATACAAAAAAACCCGTTGTAACTTACAGGAGTCGAGCAGGAGGCGCTATAACTTGTATAAATTAGCCAATTAAGCATGCGCGCGTGTTAAAGGTGAGGATCTCTGAAAGTCCCCCAGCATCAGCCTATAGGACAAACTTGTGTAATTGGATTAGAGGAGATGGTGTCACACTACAATTAAAAACTCGAGCCCAAAGGCACGCGCTGAACTTGGGAAAATTAGAAAGTCAAATGGGCTAATAATAAGTTCATAAGTCTAATTCGCCTATTAATAAAACAAAACAAACAAACAAATAAATAAACACCATATACATTTGGAGCCATTCTTTTTTCAGCAACGCTGTGTAATCAGCCTTCGAAACGAATTCGATTCGTTTATTATAAACAAGTATTTAAAACGAGTATTCATATAATGTGGTACATTATGGACTTGTGACGTCACCTTTCCGATGTATATACTAAATAATTGTTTGCCTATAGTATTTATATGACGAGATGAGCACGTGCATAGCAAAGGAAGATCTTCATTTAAAAAAAAGATGCAAAGTTTTATATTACATTTCCAAGTTTAGGGTTTTGGTGTAAGTATATGCCAAACTCGGACAAATCCAATAACCTACTGGTCACTAAAATCAGACTGGAATTAGACTTTATTATAAGGCTGGAAGCAGCTCAACATATTTTGAAACAGAAGTGCAGAGAACTGTGTGTTTATGTGTGTTGGAAATTTCTATTAAAAAAATAATATAAAATAAAGTGAAAAAAATCAGTTAAATGTTAACAGAAAAAAAAAAATCAATCAATCAAAACCCAAACGTTTTGGTTCTGTAGTGATGTTTCCACTGGGCATTGGGGGGCTTTAAAGGAAGTCATTGTGTAAAGGAAAACTAATTTTAAACCAAATGCGCTCCTTCGTACATTTAAGGACATAAAACCGCTGGGATATGATGTTCATCCCAGTGGAGTAGCCCACCCGATCTGATGATAGATTCATGCTCATACTCATCTAGTTTTACAATGATTTCACATCATTTTTTGTTCTGCATTTCACTACATGAATTCGCACCAACACAGGCCAGGGAAAGTTCAGTGGGTCCACATGTCCATCAGCCCGAACGAGCAAAGAAACAATGAATCCTTTAATGTCTACTTCATGAACACCCATTCTCTTGCTTCCACAATTTTGACAGAATCCGGCGGCTCACATCTTCAGCCGTGGCGACTGCGTTGTTCTTCTTTTATCAGAAAAACAGTGGGTGAGAAGGTGCAAGCAGCACAAAGTAGTCAAATCACACAGCAAGCTCTCTGCTCCTCCAACGCGTATTTATTTCATCTTCACCATGAAACACGACGCTGGCTCGCTTTAATTTTCTCTCTAATTTATCAGCAATTGTGTGATCATGAGCTGCAATTTGCCATAATGGACAACACGCCAAAAAGAAAGAAAGGAAAAAAAAACACATGATGGACCAGCTCTCATTCAGACTCCGAAAAACTCGACCCATTTTGGAGTAAACGGGAGGGAAATTCGGGCTGCGCAGGTTTAAAGGCGCTAAAGAAAAAGCTGGTGAGAAAATGAGCTTGGAGGAAGAGAGTGTGTGTGTGTGTGTGTGTGTGTGTGTGTGTGTGTTGGGGGATGCACCTGCTCATTAAAAAACTTTTTACATTTTTTCAATTTACAGAAGTAAAAAAACAAAAATTTTTCGTTTTCTGAAGAACGTGCAAAATATAAAATCAAAAAGAACGGAAATACAGAAATAAACCCTCGCGCAAAATAATAATAATAATAATAATAATAATAATAATAATAATAATAATAATAATAATAATAAATTTAAAAAATCGATAAAAAGATACCAAATATGATTTTTTTCTAATTTTACATCATTTTTAGACTTTTTAAATGTAGACACGTGTGTAAAATAATTACAAATGTTTTAATTAACACTAAAATAGAGTTGATGACGTTACAATTTGTACTTTGCATGTATAGTCTTTGAATATGTTTTCCCTAACAAAACAGCAGCAACAATTAAAATGAATAGGTTATAATAATAATAATAATAATAATAATAATAATAATAATAATAATAATAATAATAATAATAAATAATGGATTTCAACAGACTTGAACTTTAAACTGAGGTGAATGGCTAACAAGTAACTAACAGGTACATCAACACAGTAAAAATGTAGAAATGTGTGGAAAGCTTTAGGAGAATGTATGGAGGGTGATTAGCGTAACCCCTTCCTTTAGTTGACTTGAATCCTAGCAACAGAACACAAAAGGACCCGTGGCTTTATAGTGAGCTTTAGGGGAAACTTTCTCTTCTTTGATCTGCCTCTGTTTCAGTGTTTCACATACAGCCATGTCTGCCCAAAGGAAACGACACACACAATGTCCTTCGGTTTCACAAGGAACCAGGACTTAAGATGAGACAGAAAGGAAAAAAGAGAGAGAGAGAGAGAGAGAGAGAGAGAGAGAGAGAGAGAGAGAGAGAGGCAGGCACCTAACTTAACACGAAAAGCAATACAGACGTTGTCTATGCGTGGGCCAGACAAGACTTCCAAAACAAAATAAAAACACACAATAGACAGTCGGTGAACAATGAATAGCCAATCATGGAGTAATCTTATCATGCATGAATATTATGCATTACTTCAATGCATGATGCAGAACTAAAGAAAATTTTATAAATACTTATTAAAACCATACCTATAACATATTGAAAATACCATATCTACACCCAAATATAATGCACACTTAAAGAAATTCACGACAAGTGAAATTTATATCCAAGCCTACTTAAAATTAAAAACAAAAGATCTGAAATACCGTTTAGTCAAGATTTACTCATATTAGGGCAGATCTTGTGAAATAATTAGGATGTTGATTCTGTATATAAAAAAGTAAAAATGACCTGTAGACTAAAACCTTTTTTTGTACAAATGTCAATGTCATCATAATTCCTGTTAAATAATTGAAATGTGCACTATAAAAAAATAAAAAAATAAAATAAATAAATAAATTAAAAAAACAGCAACATTATCAACAAGTTTTAAATGTGCAAAAAAAAAAATTAAACGTTCTGCATGGCTTCTTTGTGCTTTTCCTCATATGCGCATGTCAGGTCTATTGTAAGCTGTCTCACTTCACAAATTCAATCCCTCATAGCAGGAAACGGGAATTGCATCTTAAAGAGAAAGTAAAATTCCTCACGTCTTTCTCCTCAATGCCTTGGAATTGAATTTAATTTCAATTAGATGGTTTTTTTTTTTTGCTTTTCTCTAATAGCCTCGGACTTGAGACGCCCCTTGTTCACGCCATAAACGATTGGGTTTTATTGCAGGGGAATGAATTATCTGTGCTGAAATTAGTTTGCCACATATTGTCATTAGCAGCCTCGTAAAACAATGCAGTCATTATTGGCAGATCCCCGGGCGAGAAATGAGCCCTGTCACACGGGCCCCATTGGCATTAATGAAAATATGCTAAGCGTTTCGTTTTAATTTCATTCTGCCGGTGGTTTGCATACTCACATTCTCTCCGGCGGATTTATATCTGAGCTCATTTATGAAAGACATAACAGAGAATATAAAGTGATTAGAGTCTAGCTATAATTGAGTCAAGCCTTGCTGAGGTCCTAATCGCGTTAATTGTAATGAACTCTCTCTGGGAATACTAGGAAATGTATTTAAATAATTCCGCCTTGTGATCTGAGGAGATCATGGAGCATTATTATATTAAGTAAGCATAATAGAAATGTCAAGAAAAATGGTCGTTAATCCACACACTCGCACAGGGAGGAACTTGTGCATGTGGGTTTTAAGAAGAATTGTGTGAAATTGAACTTTTAAAGCTTCAAAGTAAAAAAAAATTACAATATAATAATTTTTGCAATGTTTAAAAAAAACAGTATATTATGCAGCAATGTTTATTTAAAAATACAGCACACAAGGTGTAGTCCTGTAGTTTCAGTGATCACAGTAAACAAATGATAGATGGACTGTATCTTTAAGTATCATTCGGAAATAATATAAAAGATACAATAGTTTGGGTTATATCAATAGCCAACATTATGATTTTTAATATAAAAACAGAGGGGACTAATAAAGGTCAGCGAATTGCTACGTGTGAACAATCAGAACAGTTCCATGATCTCTGCATGGATCTGAATCATGAATTGATGTGTGGTTATGTTTCTTGTTGATATGTTATGTATCATTTTGACAGAAGCAGAAAAGACAATGCAAGCAAGGCGAGGTTTCTGTAAGCTCTCAAAGACTTAAATGCTCAACCCAGGCATCTATCACATCTTACATTTCTGCTTTAAACACACTGGCTTGTTTGACTTTCTGCCCAGCATTCAGTCGGAGTAGCTGACTTACACAGCCACTTTGTCTCAGTGTGGGAAATACAGCAGCGGCTGACAAACCACCGGGCCACCTACATCAGGGACACACGATGGGAGTTTAGAAACCGAGATGGCGCGAAACAATGTAAAAACCATTAACAAATTAAAAATAAATGAGTGAAAGGCCAAAAGTAGTGTGTTGTAGGTGGGGTGGAAGCATGGGCCAAATGCCAGGCAGGCAGCTTACTGTCAGCCTTTTGGGCTGGTCACAGCAGTGGCCTCCATCTTTTTGTCTGCATCCCTTGGCTGGCACCGAGCTGCAACGTGAAGTTCTCATCACAGGCACGATCGATCATATTACATCCAGCTGAACCACTATGCCAAGGCCCTTCATTACCATAGTGACCAACTGAACGATTAACCATCCAACCCCTCCACCCTGCTCTCATAGTCCTTCCCCTCTGGTCTGACTTGCCAAGACCTCATCAACAGTGAGCAACAAAAGAATGACAGAGACAAGAAATAACTGTAAGCTCTATAGGATCTATTCGTGAGAGAAAAAGACAAAGCACAAGTGTCAAAATAGCATTAATTCATTTGAAATCGAATCCAGGAGATTTGTTTTGGAATACAAAAACTTCTAGACAAGAGGCAGGCTTGGAGGTTTGAATGAGGATAGTGGCAGCATGTTATCCCAGTTTTTGGGCATGTTCAGGGTGAAAAAGCAAGCAATTCATATGCTCAATGGATGGCGTCTGCTGCCCAGGATTCTCTGCAAGCCACAAGGCTAAAGCAACAAAGCAGTGCAAAATGTGGAAAACTCTGGCTATTTACTTACAACAAAGTGGACAAACACTATCCCCTGCAGTGTGTGTGTTTTTGAGTGAGAGAATGAGTGTAAGTGTGTCATGTTGCCACGCAGGTCAGCTTAGCCCTGATGCTTGTTTCAAGACGTATTCATACCCCCCACTTCAGCGGCTCAGAGTGCCCTCCTAAACAAAGGCCTGTGGTTTGGAGTGGGCCGCTGGCTCTCCTCTCACTGTGGGTTTAAGGACATTTATGGTGGCTCTTTGGCAAACACTGCTTTGATGTGCTGTGGCCTGGTTGGGCCTGGAGGAGCCTTAAGGCTGAATGGGGAAATAAGTGTTTGTTTGCCCTTTCCTCAAACACGTCAAGCCCTGGCCCAGGAGCTGACCTGAGGGAGGCAGAAATATATATACATGCAAACAGAAAAACACACACACACACACACACACACACACACAGCACACACTGTTGAGTTATACAGCAAAACCACAAACCTTTTTCTGTCCCTCTCTTCCACTTTCTCCTTTACCAACACATAAATATGTAGATATTTAGTTTGCAGTTTATTTGCTTCACCCATTCGTTACACCAAAGACACTTACCTGCCACTTTATTAAACATTCATGCAACTGTCCAGAAGGATGTCAGCAGTGCAAAACATAAAGGCATGCAAACACCCTGAGATCTTTATTTAATCTGCTTAATGTTCATATCAAACATCAGATTAAAGAAAAATGTGATCACAGTGACGTAGACAGTCGCATAGTTGATTGAGCCAGGCGAGCAGGTTTGCATATTTTAGAAACTGCCGATCTCATTGTATTTCTTTTGCACACAATAGTCAAAGTTAAAAAGAATACAGAACATATCCAGTGAGCAGAAGGTCTGCCAACAGCAGCAACTTGTTGAGAGAAGGAAAAGGAGAATGGCAAGGCTGGTTTACGCCAACCTAAATACTATGTTTATCCATTTAATCACCCCAATAAGCAAAAAAAAAGTATCTCAGAATGCATGTCACCATACAGAATGCATGTCTAGGTGGATTACAGGAGATGACCACAAAAGGTTCCTGAAATGCTAGTTAAGAAGAGGAATCTAAGACAGTGGGTACACAATGAACAAAAAAAAAGTAAACAGTTTAGAACCAAAATAAATGGTTCTTGGTCTCTATGACTCCAAATAGATCTAGATTATAGGGAATGCAAGTTGTACATTTTAAAAGGGTGCAATAGTCTTACTTGTATAATTACTCAGTTTGAGAATCATGTGAACAAACAACAAAAAAGTTGACAAAATTCATTTAATATTTGAGCAACACTACGGAAAATGATTCATATATTTTCGCCCTACTGTGCCAGTGCTACTTCTGTGCTGAGAACAGCTTACCACCCACATAATATGCAGTTTGTGGTCATCCAGAGGTTATACATTTTCACTAATGGATTGGATGGAGGGGCCACAGTGAATAATTGAACATGTATGTATTTAGATTTATGAAAAAAATGGACCTTTAGCATGAATACAAGGTAGATTTAGCTAATAAATTGAAAAATGAGTGTGCGTTATATATACATATCACAAAAATGAAATTAAGGAAACTCAGTTCCTATAATCTAATCACTTCTTTGACATTGAAGACACTCCCATCAGGCCATCTAGTGCAGCCTTATAGAGCCATAGATGAGCCACAGTTAATGGTCTGAGAGGGCACGCATCTGTCTGAGGTTAACAGTTTTTTGTCCGATGTCCCGCGCAGTGACAGATATGGCTGCCCGGTTTGGCTCACTTGCCCATGACAGCTCTGGCCAAGGTGACGATGTTCTGGGCCTGCTTTAACGACGGCATGTCAATCATGCTGCCACGGAAGGTGAACGCACCCTAGAGAGAACAAAGCGCAACACCGGGTGGGGAAAAAAATTAAAACATATTTTTAACTCTTACATCATGCACATATGTAACTGTCACCGCACTAGCTTGTTTTTATAAAGTTAACATTAAAAAATTGTTTGTTTTAAAAAAAATGTTTGCTCAAATTAGATAGTTATTAGGTGTTTGGAAACACAGAGAACATGTTCCTGACAGCTGCATGAATCATTGCTGGAAGTCTTTTATTTGATTGTAAAATGCCTTTCTTCACTTTACTACTGCACAGTGCCAAATATTTCAGTCAGCCAACATTGGCTACTATGAGAAAGAAGGTTCTATTATACAGGGCCATTCTTCCAGTGTTTAGGTTTATTTTTCTGTAAAGTGCAATGTTTTGAATTTAAGGCATCAACACAAAGTGCCAGAAAAAAATCCTAGGCCACATAATGGTGTTTTCTAGACCAGTATAAAGGAGACTTTAAGAGGTCAAAGCACAAGTGTTAAAACAGAAAAACAGAAATGCATGGCCTTAATAGCAGCTGATGAGAGCTGAACAGGAAGAAAGTCCACTTGTAGTCCCCGAGGCTAGTCTTAGTCTAAGAATTACTGGCAGCAAGGCTCAGGCAGATTGGGCATCACCAGCACATCACACAGACTCAGTGAGGCATGAAATTAGATATGATAATATTTCATCAATTGGTTTGTTTTCTTCTCGAGAAACATAGACATATTGATATTCAAGCTCAAACAAACTCAGCCCAATTCTCTCAGATACATGAACAAGGAAATATAAAGGAAGCTGGTGGATAGTAATATATTGTAGTAAAGTACCTTTCCTGCTTTCTGGTGCTCCTCAAATGCAGCAATTAACTCTGTGGCCCAATTAACTCTATCTGGACTAGGTGAGAATTCCTCTTGAACAGTCTTGATTTGGTTTGGGTGGATGACTTGCTTTCCTTGAGGGGGAAAAAAAAACCAGAGGGAAATATTTGATAATTATAATACATATACAGGTATATTAATAAAAAGAAAATGCTAAATCAAATCTGTTTGCTTTTAGCCTAAAATCCCAAACCTCAACACCTGGAACTTGTGCTGTAAATAACAAACAACATTGTATTTCTTTACATCCACAGTTTGTTTTAAAAAGACTTATAACAGTCCAAAAACAGCTTAAGTAGAGGAGGAAAATCCTAAGCCCCTGAAATGAGATGGTGCAGAAGGATGCACAGTGCAAAAATTGCACATGAGTAGAGCAAAGCCTGTGCTAGAAGCATAACGGACTTTGCTGAGCTTGAATGTGGAAAGTCAGCTTTCCCAAAGCAACAGCAGTGGGCACACACCATCTCTTCTTATTCGGGCATGGCTCCCTGGCCAGGCTTGAATTTGAGCTACACAGCAGGAAGAGAGGATGCTATGAATCATGGGTGTCATCCTGATTTTTGGCCTGTGCCCCGCTGAACTCTGAAACTTTACTGCACGCTTAGTTACACTTCAATCTGAGCTGGCCTCTGCCAGCCTCTGCTTTTTATTACAGAGCTGTAGGCATGAAACACACACACACACACAGACACAGACACAAATAGGGAACATATATTCTGTGAGAAGTGTGCAAACACATGCACAGACTCAGATATAAGGGACTGACATGCATAAAGCTCAGATTTACTGCTGTTAATAACCTGATAGGAGGAATAGATATTACAAAATGATCACAAAATCTCATGTCTCTAACTACACTCTGCCTGTTTCCACTGATCAGGAGCTAACAAGGCTGAAGGAAATGGTGCATTCATGTAAATAAGATGATAGATCAGAACTGAAAGGCATGGCAGTGCATAGGCAGATAGTCAGGTGAACAAACAAACCAATAAATCAATAAATGAGTGCCAAGCAAAACTGTTCAAAGAATGGCATGCATGATCTCCAAATTTCCAGCCTCCACCATAACCACAAAGCTTATACACTAATCACGCATAACTTTATGGCCACTGATCAGGCAGAACATTATGACCACCTGCCTAAAATCATGTTGGTGTCCTTTTTTATGCTGCCAAAACAGTCCTAACCTGTCAAGCATTAACAGTATTAACCTCTTCGGCAACACCCCACAAGAGCTGCAGTTTTGGAGATGCTCTGACCCAGTCGTCTAGCCATCACAATTTGGCCATTTCTTTCTGCTTCTAACACGTCAACTTTGAGGAAAAAATGTTCACTTGCTGCCTAATAGATCACTCCCACCCCACCATGGTGCAGAGATAATCAGCTTTATTCACTCACTGGACATGTTATATTGTCATAATATTATGCCTGGTCAGTGTATATCCATATGCAGTGTATTTCAGCTTCACAATAAAGCATCTGACTGACTTTACTCGGCTTTAATGATAAACACACTTCTGATTTAGAGCATTCTATCAGTTCTGTTCATATTCTGCAAAAGTGTTAATGAATTGTGCACACAACTAAAAACTGTGTACTGTTAAAAAAATACTGATGGTGAGACGTGTATGCTGAAACAAATAAACCAAAGCAGCTTGTCTTCCATGTTTCCTGCTACTGGGTGTAGGTTAGTGTAGATGAAGGACTAAGTGTGTGTACTATCTCTCTGTTCCCAGAGGAGCCAGCCTGTTGGATCAACAACCTAAAGAGGAGGCTCAAGGCCCGTGCCTGCGACGCCCATCCCAGAAAAGGCTGGCAGGGGGTAGTTCCCTCACATCAACAAAATATGCCCCCTTCCCTCTAGTGCCACCTGTTCAGGAGCTGTCTGCTCTGAGCCAGCTAATCACAGAGCCAGCAAAGGGGGCGTGCCAGGCATCCTTACCACAATACTATTGGCTGGCCGCATTGCATCATTTATGCCCCCTGAAGCCAGCGAGCCAATCATACAGTGCCATCTGGAGAAGTTTGTCTCATTGGCGTGTTGTGGTTTAGCACAGAGCCCTCTGTTAGGCAAGGTTCAAAGTACAACATTTTGGCTGCTTAATTATTTTTTTTTCTTTCAGGAGGATTTGTGATTATTTTTTTTTTTTTGCTTATTAGATATATTTTTTTGCCAGCCTTTCAATAAATTAGATCTGTACCAAAATGCAAATAGATGCATGCTAACTGTAATGTTTCACAGACCATCTCTGTAGGAAGAGATGATCATCAAAACTAGAATATACATTAATTTTAATAAAGCTTGCATTTAGGTGACAACTATTCTCACTTACAAATGAAATATGGAACTTTCATATACACGTCATATAGCCAGTCACACAGACTATAGAAACTACCATATCAAGTTAAGAGGATTTAGATAATACAGATTAAACCAAATCAATAATAGTTCATACATTTGTTAATATTTTTAATAATAATTACATTCTTTGTGAAATAATTAAATACTTTATATCCAATTCTAATAGACTTTTTGTGGTTATACACGCATAGACTCATGGACACTCGTGGATAAAAAATCTCCACACCAAGTGGTGAAAGGGTCTCTGTGGAACTCAGTGGTTTGTTGTGTGTGTGTGTGTGTGTGTGTGTGTGTGTGTGTGTGTGTGTGAAAAACACTTCTGGGCATTAATCATATTCCAACCAACCTGCCGATATAGAGACACTCTGATGAATTTCAAGATGTTCCTATTGCTATGCTGCATGATTAATTTACCCCTAGTAATTAGTTAGATTACTCTCAAACCAAAATCTGTGTCTGATTTTAAATGCATTTATGATTGTGTATCAAATTATGCAATATAAAAATAAATACCTTTATTTCAACCATTAATGCTTCAAGTTGTTTTGAGGTTTTAAAAGTTCTGAGCAATAATATTTTCTTTTTTCGTATAATCATATACATACATCAGTAATGAATAACAGTTGTGTGCTACATTTACTGGATATTTTTTTTTATTGTGGCAAAGCAAAATCTGGAATTGGTGAAAACGGGGGGAAAAAAAAAGAAAAAAAAGAAAAGAAGCGGGATAAATAAGAAGCAGGAGAATGCTGCAAACCAAAAGGCCTAGTGCTCTGGAGGAATGGCAGTGTTGTTGTAAACAGAGATGTGCAGGAGGAACAGTGTGTGTTCTGCAAACAGCCATTACATATTCATTAGCGCAGGCTCTGAGGAGGGCTGCCTGGCCTCCTGTGGCCAGTTACCCACTCACCGGGACTACACACACTCGCGTTGCCTGGCTACAAACCCACACAGTGCTAAGCTGCGAACATACGGCCAAACTCGAGCTACATGCAGACAAATGCGCACACACTCACTTACATGCAATAAAGGATATGCACAAATGAGCAGAACACAAGCATGCACCCACACACATACAAAATGCTATCTATCTAAATGAAAAAAAAAATTATGCTTTTATCTCTTCTGGCTTGCAAATAACAAGCAGTCAGCTGAATTATCAAAAAAATGTCATTACTAAGTAAAATTTTTTGTTGAAACATGAAAAAAGCACAAACAAGCTAAAATAATCGACACAATAAACTGTCAAATGTTCAAGAAAAAAAAGAAAGAAAGAAAGAACTGATGTTCATCTTCAAAGAGGCATTCTGAAGAATTCATAAAGACACTAATGAGCTGAAGGAGAGAGAAAGAGATGGACAGAATGAGACTGAATAAGAAGAAATGTTTGAAAGCGTGGGTCAAAGATGTGAAGCCATAAAGGAACAAGCAGATCCATGAAAATAGGTGCAGTGTGAGGGAGAGCACCTGTTCAGCCGGCTTGTGCTGCAGTACACTCACTACATACCCTATATTTAATCTCTTCTACATGCATTTATTTCTGGTTTATAAAACAATAAAATATATTCTATGGTCATTTGATAAAACATTACAGATCAAAAATGACTTAATATTTTTAAATATAATGTAATAATTATTCTGGTTTACACAATTGCAATTATTAGTGGACAACACAGTGCATTCAGCTTTATTATAAGACCAGGAGGAACAGATCTGGTGTATAAAAGGGGCACATACCAATTACAGAGAAATAAAGAAATGTGTATATTTGAGTTTGTATGTGTGTGTGTGTTTTGTGAACATCTTACCAGTAAAGCCCATGAGCGCACCCTCTCTGGCCTGCTGTCGCAGCCCTTCCTCATCCTGATAGTCAATGTACACAAGGTCAATAGCCTGCAGGCCAAAGGCTTTGGTGGTGACCACCACTTTCTGACGAGCATACAGAAGCTCTCGGGCATCCTTAGTCCTTGTTGCGCCTTTAAAAGAAAACATTGCATACAAATATAAAGTATAAATGTAGTATTGTGTTGCATTGCAAAAATGGAAAATGATATGAATAATAATAAAATAAATACTGTGTACTACTGAGCAGCAATATAAATGTATATTAAAGTATGTTTATATAAAGCAATATTAAAACGTAAAGGATGGAAAAGTGTATTTAGATGGCAGACCTATACTGGCACAGAAATCATCAGAGCCGAAGACTACTCCGTCATGATGCAGGCCAACTTTTGGTCCGAGCTGACGAGCCGCCTCACACACAGCCTGGGACAGACACAGGATACACAAAGAGCTCTGTATATGCGTGCGCACATGTGCGTGTGTGTGTGTGTGTCTTGGCATTTAATTAAGTGAATCAGTCAGATGGCTCAAATCCCTTGCTCGACTCGTTCAATCAATGTCTCTGCTTCCGCTCCTCACATAATAGTTTAGACATGGAAAATGATCAGTTCTAAAAACAACTCACACACACAACTGATTATTAATGGCCCTGACACAGCCATGAGCATAAGGACGGAAAAGCTGCAAAATCTGTGAAGGCCGTCCAGGCTGGGGACGGAAGACCATCGCTGTGGCGGCGAGCGGAAAGTTTGGAATGTGAGATGATCGTGTCGGGCATGAAGCAGATGGAATTTGTGTCAGGCTTTTGTTGGGGTCCAAATTAATTTCACTTCTCACTGTGACTGTGCAATATTTCTATGTCTCGGCTATGGGACACAGATGAGATAAACAGGATTTAAGAAAATGTTAAAAAATAAGAAATGGAAGAAAAAATAAAATAATAAAAAAGCTGTACATGTAGAAGCCATATTTACTTTATAAAGCACACATATTGAACTATGCTTATTTATAGCTTACATTATAGATAGATAGATAGATAGATAGATAGATAGATAGATAGATAGATAGATAGATAGATAGATAGATAGATAGATAAACAGTGACATACCCCTGCGCTCAGTGACAGGTTCTTTAATCTGACTGCTTTTTTTATCCAAAGTCTTTTCATCTGCACTCTTAAGCTGAATTTACCTTAAAATTCAGCAACCCAACCGCAGTCTCCACAAAGGTTACTAAGCGAATGGGTTCCATCAGCATCCGGTCTTTTAAGCAGTGCTGAAATCTGTCAACAAACTGACACACACACACACACAAACAAATATCATTTATCACTATTTTTTGATACATAATGATTAGCACTATATACAGGGAACAAGCATCAAAAATCACAATCTCAGAGAATAAAAAGCAAACCCTTTTAATCATGTTTACACTGATGGCGCATCAGGTTTGACAGACATCCAATTAAATAAATAAAATAAAAACCGTTCTTAAGCACAGAAAGTATAGATTTTCTGTAAAAAAAATAAATAAAATTGCTCACTCTTGGGGCCCTGGAAAAATGCCTGTTTTGCAAGCTCCCTCATGACGTACAACATGTTCCGATAATAAGAGAGAAAGCAAAATGCCAAGGGACAAGATTTTAACTGTCAGGGAGTGCATTTTATTTTAGCATTTCTTTCTTTTCCTTTGGCGTTCCAGGGCTGACAAACCGGCGAGATGTACGACAATCAGGGTGTGATGTGGCACTTCTCCTTGCCTTTCATTTTTTTTTTTTTGCACATTTTCCCGCTAATATTTGAGCTTACCTAAGAAGGCATTAAAATGAAGTTTAGTTCTTTGAAGACCAAAGCTTTTGCTTTTTTTTTCCAACAGACCAGTTCACAGCTAGCTGTGCACTGCCAGTGGGGTAGCCCAAATTCCAAAATCTATCATCTGGAAACACACAAAAGCACACTCCGTCAGATATTTCCTTTCAAAGCCAGTTAAAAAAAAGAGACGGGGTGGAAGAGAAAGCGACAGAGAGAAAGGAAGAAAGCTCGGAGCAGAAATGTGTAATTCCCTGTCGTCGCTCTCCACGCTCGCTCCCTTTTGCACACTGGGAATCGAGGATCAAAATAACCTCAGGTAAGTCTGGGCCATTTTTGCCCCTAAATAACGACAAAAAAAAGAAAAAAAAAAGAAAAACATCCAATAAACACTTGGTTTCATTGAGGGATTTTGATTCCTAATGGGGAGAATTTTAATCATCTCCCCATTCAATCTCAGTAGGATAAATCATATCTGAGAGATTTGCATAAATATAAACCATCAAAGCCTTTTCATCTTCAAAGGGGTTTTCAAGACCCAATAAGCTTTGTACTGTAATCATCTGAGGTCACAACCCTGCAGGAGCAATGCTGCTATGCTAACACAGACGGCTTAGCATAATATTCCCCCTGAATCCTCCGAGAGGGATGGGTTCCTAACGACACAGAGTTCCCTAGCTCCTAGAAACCTTGCCATGAGTAGCCCTATTTATCTGCCACCGTACTCCTGCATTCGGATCCAGTGCCCAGGTCCACTTATTTATCCAGTTCTTAAGTAAACATGAAAAGCTTTGGCCCGAACGTGCTACAACATACAGCTTCAGAGGATGCCAGGATTGATTGGGGTTTAAGGATGTCGAGAAGTGGCAACTAATTACTGCACTTAAGTGTTATTACGTCGCTAATGTGTCTGAAAGGCAGCTTCTAATCAAAATTTACACACTGTAGCATATCCCCAGACTGTTTTGATGATACTCAACAGGGCTGACAGTACGCTCGGGCGGAGTGAGCGGATCATTAGGACCCTGCAGCCAACAGGGGGCATTGTCACAGGAAGCGACAAAAATAGCCTAACTATTTAAACACAACTAACTTCCAACAGTTTTGTTGAAAGGCACTAGAGAATGGATAAGTACAAAATAAATTACATTGTAAGGGTTCATCTTTTAACCCTAAACAATTTCTTTAAACTAATTATGGCCATGATTATGATTTCCTCCCCAAAAACAAAGCTGAAAGACAAAGACTGTAGAAATGTATTGATAAAAATAGGCTTAATTTACAGTGAAACAAAAATAGTTAGATAATAAAATAGTATTGATTTTGATGGGCTAACAGTACTAAGTCAGTTTTAAATTAGTTCGGTAACCGTTAAAAATGTAGGCTTTTGAAATCACATTCGCTCGCTTCCAAGATCAGACATGAAGAAAGAAATTCAAACCGTCAGCATCAAGCATTTCAGATGGTGACCACTTTATGACATGAGCAGGCCCTTTGCCGCAGAATTGTTGAAACACAATGCTTGATTTGCAGTTTCCATCTAGGCATCCAGCTATTGTCCGTATAGAAAAGTCAACACCCAAACTTTATTATACATTTTATAGCTAATATATTTGAAGGTAAAAAAAGTGACTAAAAATTGTCACTACACTGCAGCACAGTCGTAAAGATTTTTCTAGTTTTTAATTTAAAAAATTGGTGCATTGCTTACATATATTTACAGAAGACATTATCATTAAACTGTTAGCATCCAATACTCACATTATATGCAAATGTCATCACTCATTCTCATCACTGCAAAATCTCAAACCCCTACTGCTCATTTGCATAATTATTATTTCTAAAGTTACTGTATCTATATCGATACAGGTGTTCTCTAAATAATGCCATTTCATTGCTGCATGTGTGTGTGTGTATGTGTGTGTGTGTGTGTGTGTGTGTGTGTGTGTGTGTGTGTGTGTGTCGGGGGTGTAAATAAGATTCTTAAGGCCTCTTAAAAGACTGGGGCCAGCCCTGCTGCTTAACTAATAATACTATTCCCAGGTTGTAAGAGAAAAGAGTCTTTCTAACAGGTCAATGGCTCTATGTGAGCTGACCCTTCTAGTCCTTGTTCAGGCTTTACTAAAAAAAAAGCAGCCACTCTTCAATAAGAGCTGCATTAGCCCTTCCTTCAGTGGCTGGAAAGTGGAGGGGGCCTGGCATTGGAGAGAAAGCAATCATGGAAGAAGAGAGCTTGGTGGAAAAAAGGGTAGTGAATAGACAAGTTTTAATTAATTTTCTTCAAAAGAGAGCCAGATTAAATGTTTCCGGCCTACTAAAGTGCTCATTTCACTGAAGGGGGAAGGTGAGAGCGGGACCCTAAGAGTGAGTCAGGGGGGAAGAAAAAGCACGAAAGTGCGTCTGTGTGTGTGTGTCTGAGTGTGTGTGTGAGACAGAGAGAGAGAGAGAGAGAGAGAGAGAGAGGGAAGAGGGTTGGGTCTGGAGTGGGACCCTTTCATGAGCGGGTGCACACATAGTGGCGTGGCGTCTAAAGAATGCACGCGGCACCGAAATTGCAGGAGGATTGTCTTTGGACAAAGGGGTGGGAGTTACGCCTGTTATACTCCAATAAGCCTTGTCAGTCAAACAAGGAGCGAGAAAGCAAAGAGAAAGGGAAAGCAATGGATTTTCATACAAAGAGAAACAAGTAAGTCCGTCTTTTAGCAACAAATCAGTGTGGTGGTTCCTCTTCTAAGCTAGGTGCAAGGGGGAAAAGGAGAAAAATAAACAGTGCAGGGATTTTCTGCCTGAAAGCTGAGGATTGGAGGAGGACAACCACAAACCAGGCTTTAGAGCATGAACGTCTCAAAGGGACAGTTTCTAATCTGTCAAAGTCCAGACAGTGAAAGATAGAGAAGAGATAAGGACAAAAAGAGAGCATTCAAGCTGTCATTGCCATTTTGGACTGTATTAGGAAGTAGAATTAAATGAAGGAATCTTGCTCATTTAACAAACAATTTACAAAAAATACAAATGACATCAAAAAATCTTTAATCATCTAAAAAATGCGAGACATTGTGTTAAACACTTAGCATAATAATTTGATCATTGCATGATAAGCTACCAAAACAGAAACTTTGTTGCTCATGTTTATATACTGTGCCTGAGAGCAAAAGAAGCGAGGGAGAACAACTCCTTTCATGTGTCTCTCTTTTTCTCTCATCACTTTCAAAGCAGCAGGCCCATGTCAGGTCAGTGCTACATGATGTCCTCACCATCACAATCTCCTATACCCTGCTGAGACTATGAGCAGGGAGCTGGACAAGTATGTGCAGGGCATACATGTGCACATCCTACAGCACTTCCACACTGTGACTCTCTCACACAGGATAAGGGACGGATAAGATGGTGAACCTGTTATAACTGTATAACAGAGAAGGGTTCATATGTGGATGAGGTTGAGAAGAAAAACTCAATTTGGCCATAGCCATTTTCTGTGTATACCACAAATACAGCCACTGCCACACTCTATGCACTTAAACACATGAAAAAATATTAGTCACTCAAACCTAATTCTCTTTTTCTCATCACCTGACTCAAGTGTTTTAAGAGACTCCAGTTGGGTGAGCAAATACGTTTGAAAAGGGCTTTCAAAAAAAGAAAAGAAAAAGGAACAAGGTGATGGAGAGAGTGAGAGAAAAACATGAGCACCTGTCAGCAATTAAAACGGCAAGAAACAGAGAGCGGCCCAGGAAATATATGAGCTCTAATTAAAAGCACTAGTTAAAAACTTCCTGCTTCTGTACTAGCTGTAGCTGTGAGCTCCCTCCGCCTCTCTCTCACATTCCCTTCCTCCACCTAGTTAAGACATTGTGACTCCTTTCAGGTTCTTTTGTAAGGCATGCAGAGCATCTGAATGCTGCAGATTTAGGTGAGGTGGATTGGGGGCCAGCCTTTTTATTTTATTTTTTTTTTTTGTAATGTCGGGATGAGGGTGTGTTTGAGCCACTGCGGCTCCTGAAGCAGCGGGGATGCGTTTCTATCAGACACACACGTGGACAGGAGTTGAAGTTTTCAACATTGACCAAAGTGTGCACGGGTTAAGAGTTTTATGGGAGGTAATTACTCTCGTTTAGGACCAGGTCGTGGTCTTCAGAGCAGGGCAGTCCAGGGTACGGCATTCGTCTACACAAAATATTTAATGAATGAATTTAAGGATTTAGCATTCTTACATGGACCCTTGAAACACAATTTAAGGAGGCCATGATTTAAGAGGCTCAGATCATTATATTCTATATCAAACATGTCAGACAAAATTCCTGATTTCGACTTGTGAAAAACAGGCCCTAGCCATAAACATCCAGCTGTAAAACTGAAATATTTTGTAATAGCTGCTTTAAAGAAACCTGATGTTTACTCATTCTCTAGCGGTTAATACTCCAAGCATTCTACTTGTTTCTCATTGATGGTGGGAAAAATGTAACGGTTATATTCAGGTCTTTATTGTATACAAATGTGTTTAAAGGGGAAAATAATGTAAATACATATTCTATAGACAATAATCTATGAATTCTATCACAGTTATTCTACAGCGTTGTTCAATGTTCCATTCTGGAGATCAGAATGTATTGAGTCAGGCAGTCGTTCAAACTGGTAATGTCTTTTATATTAATGCATTTGTTCTGAAAGATTATCATTTCTATAGAAACAACAACTTACTCAGGACCTTGAAAGGCAAACAGAAACCTTTTTTTATGTCTGTAAAAGTGGAAATTGTGAAAAAAGTGAAGTTTTATGTGAGGATATGGATATATACTATGCTCATTAGAAGTCTACAGGTTCAGCTGTGAAGTATCTAATACCGATTAGAGTACTTACACTGTATGGATAAATGTATTGGGACACCTGACTTTTGACTTTTCTTCCCTAAACTGTTACCCCACAGAAGCGCAAAGTTGTGTATGATGTTTCTGAATGCTGTGGCATTAAATCTTCTCTTTAGTGAAACTAGGAGACCCAAACCTGTTCCAACATGACAAAGCCCCTGTGCACAAATATATGGTGTACATGAGTTGAAATGAAAGCTCTTAAGTGGCCTGCTATAGAGTTGTGAACTCAACCCTACTGAACACCTTTGGGATCAATTGAAAAGCTCATTGCACCCCAGGTCTTCTTGCTCTACATCAGTACCGGACTTTACTAACATCCTTGAGACTGAATTATCATAAACCCTGACAAGTACACTCTAAAATCTAATGGAACATCTTCCCAGAACAGTGGAGGTTATTATAAAGGCATACGGATATACTAAATGTGGAGTTGTTGTTCAATAACACACAATCTTATGGTTATGTGTCAACAAACCTTATATTGTACATATAGTGTATTTTTATCTGTAGATACACACATTGATTTTAAACAGGGTTTTTTTACTCACCCATTGAACTTCATCGGTGTCCTCCACCTTTGGCAGCATAAGTGCCGGGGGCAGGACCTCTCCTTGTAGAATGACCTCCAGATCAGCGTCAGCCAGACCACTAGACACAGAATTCACACGCACGCATTTCTCAGTGCGCCCCAGATTCAGTTCAGCCAGCATCTTTGGGATTGTTTCCCGCGCCTCTGCCTGCATGGGGGATGCAACACGTATGCAACATGAATGAGTGGCCCTGTAAATGCACCATTCAGTAACGTAATGGGCTGAAATTGAAGACTGGATTGAGAAATGCACAATTCTCCCATTCTTAGAAAAAGATTTCACAGCAATTTATTTTATTTGACCATAAGGAGCCAGATTTATCTATAATAGACATGTAAGTCTTGCCAGAACAATGATGTAATAAAAAACTAGATTGGGCATTCCAAAATTGCCAAGTGTTAACAATGGTGGAAATAAGTGAGGTACACATCCTGAAGCATTATTTTTAAAACCATTATTTTACTGTATTTTATTGGAAAACAAATATTGATCATCATTATGTATAAACAGAAATCTTTTTTTAAACTAACCAATAAAAAAAAGGAAAAGACGCATTGATGGCTGATATTTTCTGAATATAATGAGGAAATGGCGTCCGGCATCTGGGATTACAGACAAGCACAAATTCCAGCAAGATGGATCATCCTCAATTGAGTAAATGCACTTAAGACCATAAAGCACAAGTCCCAGTATGCCAACACATTACTCCAATAGAGGTCCCACACACACACACACACACACACACACACACACACACACACACACACTGCAAGGAGGGATGGGACAATGAATTAAAGGTAAAACCCAGAACTAAATCCTAACATTGACACACCAGCTCTTGCAGGTTAACATGAAAAAATGAATGAAGAAGGTACCAAGGCCAGGTCATCTTGATGTCTCTCTCTCTCTCTCTCTCTCTCTCTCTCTCTCACACACACACACACACACACACATACACACACACACACACACACACACACACACACACACACACACACAGTATCAGAGAATAAGCTCAGATCAAAACATGTCTTACTCCACTATAAAATATAACACCTATTTTTTAATAAAATTAGATTTAGAGCTGTTATATATAATAATTTTATGATTTCTCTCCTGGAGCCTATAACCCTTGGTTTACAAACTCATCTTAATATAGATAAGACTCGAATACCATGATTGTATAAACGTTCCCTTTGTACAAAACTTTAAAAATGATCTTTTGTACAATAATTAGGACCTAACTTATTTAAGACCTTTAATAATCTGTATCAACCCCAAAAGGCCTCTTTTTCCCCTCATCTAGCCAATGAGCGTATGCGACACAACAACAAAACACGCTTTTTTTTTTTTACCATCCAATCAAATTCACCAATGTAGATGAAACCTATCTTTACATGCTACACAATGTAATTAACGCTATACCTTCCTGCATGTGTTTCAATATTGATAAGCCACTGGACAGCAGTGTTAAACTTGAGTATAAGCGCCCCAGGCTCTACCTCAGGCAAATATTTTAATATACTGGAATGAGCAGATCCTTACATAAAATGAGGGGTGTCCTTTGTCTGCAAAGCACAGACAAGGTCTAATTAGAAACAGTATGCTGAGGTAAGCTTTGTTCATTAGTTAATATCAACCTGCTATAATTAAGTAATTGGCTAGTTAAATTTGGGATATTCAAATGGGAAATATTGCAGACAAAGAAAATATAACAGATAAAATGGCAAGAAACAAACTAGTAATTTGTAGTAAAGAATAAATAAAGCACATGAGAAGATATTTGATGTAATCTTTAATAAAGGTGTTATTTCAGTTAAAAAGGTGTCCTTACTTTTTCAGTTACAGCTCCAACCTGTCTGTTAGGGCAAAAATGTAAAGGTAATGCAAAAAGACTGTAAAGCACAAATAATAGCCATACAACTGTTTCACAGCATATGTGTTTTAAGTGCTTAAGCCTCATCATCTTTCACATAACACAACAGACTAGAGTTAGAAAGTGTAATGCTGTGATCTCCGAACTGGTTGAGCAAACAAGCGTGACATGAGACAACAAATAATTGGTACAATTTATCAAATACACTAATGCTGCAGGAATCCTGCATGTAACAGAAGTCATGACAGCTCCCCCTCCCTTCCTCCCTCGGAGAAAAGACGCTCTAGACAGAGTGATATTTGATTTTCATCAGTGGGAGGAAGGCCAGTTAACTCACCTTCTTTCAGAGTAAACTGACAGACAGAACATTCTTGAGAACGTTTCGGCTCCTGAGGGGCCGAGCGACTCCAAGCTTGAATAAAGCACTTTGAAAACTGAAATGTTTTACATTAATGGATCTCCATCCAACAAGTTGCTTCAAAGCAAGCTCCCCAATCACCCAGCATCCCACAGAGTGGCCCGGAGAAGCCCAGGTTTCAGAGATCTTTGATTCCTTCCATCAAGCCCATCATTAAAGCCTGACACTGAGTTATGACAGCATGTCCACAAAATGCTCAAAACAAAAGGATGAACTTTCAAGTCTGGAGATGCTGACCTCTAGTTAAAAAAAAGGGCTAGCTCCTTCATGTATTGAGAGCTTCAGAATCTGGACTCCTGCAGAGTGATGTGTCAAAAAAAGGAACTCCATTTCTGAATTATTCGGTTACGTCTGGGAAAGGTGTCTGAGCCAAAGGCAGAACTCATTCATTAATCGCAAACACAAATTGAAATATCTAGCTCGTTTTGTCAAACTTATGTGAATAAACAAGATGTACTGCTTCGCAGAAAACAACGTCGATGTGAATTTGCGCAAACGTTGGATGATAAAAACCTGCTAACGAAAACAAAGGTCTTCATTTGAAATTGCTAAAACCTTTGATGTAATATTCAGCTTTTGCAGATATTAATTTTTCAGGCTTTATCTAAAAAATTACTGATGTGTTTAAATATGCAATTGATCATTCTCTATTCAAAGGAAAGTGCCTTGAAACAAGTCGTTGTGTCTTTTGTTCTTGGCGTTTCTCAACCTGTTCTCAAAGACATGTGCACTGTCACTAAATGTTAGAATGTTAAGAATTAGCAGGGCAGAGACCTCTGTAAATTCTAGGTGTGATACCTAAAACAATAACATCCTATCAGCTGGCTTTGACATATGACATGAAAGGCGTATACAACCTGGTCCCAATAAAAACGCCTGAAAGATCCTGCATTTAATCATCTGTTCATTCTGCATTTGTCCAGTTCCCCTTGAGAAGAATATAGCATAAGCCTAGAGAAAAATTTGAAATCTATTCTCGAAGCAACAGCCCATATCACACATGCTCACTATCACTGCCAACAAAAACAAGTTACTGTAATTTGATAATGAGGCTGTAAGTTCTCCGGAGCAGCAAGTCGATACAGGAACGTGCTGCTCAGATGGCGTTTCAAATCAACTGCTCCACACAACCGCTAATGGATAAAATAAAAGCAAGTGTTAAAACCAAACAATTAGTGAGGATTAGAATGAATTTAAGGCTCTAATAATATCTTGCACTGGTCAATACTCAAATGTAGTGTTATTAAGGACCCAAGCAACAATAAAGGCTGTGTGTTGACTCACTATAGGGACTGGCAGCTGATGCAGCATCATTTCTCCACTTCTTCTTTGCAAATGCAAATATATTAATATGTTCTATATGAATATCAATGAATCTGGACAAAATGTACAATTCGAATGAATCCAAAGGAATTCTCCAATCTAAGTGGGTCTAAATGTATTCCACATTCTCAACAATCTACAGTCTGAAACATTCCACTACCTGAAACAATCTCAATGAAGTTCAACATGCTCCTGATCACACGGGGAGGCTATAAGTTAAGTGAACCTGAAAGAAATGTTGAGAACACTCATGAAAGCTTGCATGGCCTTTAAAAGCTACATTATACAGAGTGCTGGCATTTGCCTGCTTTCCATTTTAAAGCCATTAGGGTTATACACACCTGATGCCACAGCAGGATCTGTGTAACATAGTGACCTTTCTGAAATGCTGAGTCATACTTATTTTAGCCAGTCACTTTTATATAGCCAGCCTCTTATTAAAATCAGTGACAAAATATAATCTGGAAATGTTACGTTTGCTTCTAGGATTTCACCTGCTTTACCACCCAGACATTTTGGTGAAGCTTGTTTCAATTATTTTTGCCATGACTTTGGATAATTTAATTAAATAGCAAATTTGATAGCATGTATTTACAAAACTATTGGCACACCTGACTTTTTCAGTCATACTGTTACGACGAAGTTGGAGGCACGCAATTGTATATAATGTCCTTGGATATGGTAGCATACATTTTTCCTTGTTGCATGACAATACCCCTGTGGTCGAACCGAGCTGGATTTAACTAACACACTTCTCAATATATTATCACAAATTTCCACACTCCAAGACTAAGAAACATCTAGAAAATAGAGGTTATTATAACAGCAAATGGGAACTACATGTAAAATGGAATGTCCACAAATGTTATATTATGTATACTGTACAAATCAGCCAATTGTAAAACAGAGACCTTCAAATGTGCGAAGAAAATTATTTCTTCCTCATAGCAGTCCTACTTTTGTTCAGATCTCTATATTTAGAT
The DNA here is from genome assembly GCF_014805685.1 of Silurus meridionalis. Lineage (NCBI taxonomy): Eukaryota > Metazoa > Chordata > Actinopteri > Siluriformes > Siluridae > Silurus > Silurus meridionalis. Next base: position 11,048,574 of record NC_060886.1, read on the forward strand.
GACATTACGAGAATGAACCATTTAAAGATAAACCGCTCTCCTCTACACTCAACCTGATTAAACATCATAGATCCATGCATTTCCCAACTACTTGCATGCTTGCCATAGCTTTATATCGTTCCAGGATGCAGCACATGCTTTCTGGATTACACTGAAAATCACTACCTCATAACAACGACTTTACGCGTATCCCATTACAGTCACGTTACATGCTTTAAATACTGATAAGTTTCAGCTTCACAGCTATGTAAAGCATGCACACTACTCATCTATTCCCTACAATGTACTAAAATTAAGATCCCTTTTCGATCCTTAAAAGTGTAGCCAACAGCCCTTTCATATGGATCGAATCAGTATCTTGCTCCTTATTCAGCGTCTTACAGGACAGCAGCATGCCAGGGTCTTTATTACATTTACAGACATGGAAAAAAATGTCTTTATAATTTGATGTTACTGTGTTACAAATAGTGTCTTGACCACATCAGAAAAACACAGAGGCTCACTGTGCCCAATGAGAAAGCAAAGTGCAGTAATGGTCCAGCAACCTTCAATGATTACTGCACTCAGGATAAATGCATGACAGCCAGACTTAAACACAATTCTATATTACACATATAGACAGGTGACGAAGGGAAAACTGGAGGCTCTTTTATGCTGCATGGACATTGTGTTGGAAATTGTGCTGGCATTGTCATTTGTCCCCCTAGATCATTTCATTCCTGATGGGAGAAGTGTTTTCCGAGATGGCTCTGCCCCAACCACAGAGCAGGAGGGCACCAAATGCTTTTATGTGTATGAAACGTATACAAATACAGTATATTATATGCTCTGCCTTTACAATCACTAGGTATCAACTTAAATTAATACCTATGAAAGTCACACAGTGTTCTCAATCATTGTCATCACCATCACCATCATCACTGAAAAAATGGTACCCAGTATAGTTGCACTGACTTACAGTACACATGCCATTGAATATTGTTTAACAAATAACAAATGCATTTATATATATAAAATTTCCATTTATCTGTATGTATAACATACATACCTTTCAGAATTGCCAGAAAGGTACATTCTGGCAGAAATCTACTTTTCTAAGTCTGTTGGAGCTAAGGTTTGATATTTTGGGCAAATGCCTGGTATCGTTGTTTGTGTTTTTGGCAAACTAGTGATTTCTATTGCCCGTCTGTGCAGTTCTGGCCTGTACTGTGAGAAGAACAGTAAGGAGTCTCTGCTCGAGTGACACAGGCCTGATCTCCGGAGAACTGTCTCTTCCTCAGCCTCCTGCTCAGAGCAGCTCAGCAACCAGTGAACTCAGAGAGAGAGAGAGAGAGAGAGAGAGAAACAGCCCCCCCCTCTCTCTCTCTCTCACACACACACACACACACACACACACACACCTCAACCATATCCCCCCCACCCCCCAACCCCAAAAAAGCTGCTCTTTGAACTGAACACTATATCCATACACTGTTTTTCAAAGATGTATATCATATAACAGTTCATTGCATAAATTATGCTAAAATGGAAGCATTGACAGGAAACCAAAATATTACACTTTCAAATAAGACCCGAGCGAAATCTAAGACTCGAATAGAGTATTATTAAGACTGATTTGTCAAACGAAAACGAAATTCACTGCACTCCTGGTGAAGCATACTAACCTCTAAACACTGGAGGAGAAAAAAAAAAAAACATAATCCAAACAACCAGTGTGTGGGGTTGAAAATGGTCAACATGAAAGAATAAGATATAGCTGTCTCTGTATATATACAGTATACTGTAAAGTATAAGAGACAAATATGGGCTGCGAGTCCACTCGCTGCTCAAACCATTCATCTGCTGCCACCAGCAGGACTACCACAGAAGCAACCGAGCTTAACACAAACAAGCTCTCTGCATGTCATGGCAGTTCATGTCAAACAAGCGAAAAATGCTAGTGGGGTGAATACACCACTGATAAACACCCACTGAACAGCACCCTGCTTCCACGCTTCTCATCTTTCCATGTGCACTGGCCAAAATGTAGCACGATACTGGACTGGGTATAGTCGGAAGGATATAGATATGCCTCAATAAACATCTTACACTTAACTAGTACGAGTTATATGATATAGAAGGTAGAAAGCAGCAGCTATAAGACTATCATTACATAACACGTAATGTGAAAGTATATGTATTTTGGATATATATTCAGATCGCTTCTGGCCTGCGAAAGGACACAAGGCACATATGTGTACACACCTGATTAAGAAAAACAGAAGAGAATTTTTTGTTCCAAAAATGATTTTGGAACAAATGAAAAAAGAAAATGAATAAACTTAGAGGACCAGAAAAAAAAAAAAAAAAAAAGATACTGGTCAGAAAGTGAACTGTTTCAAGCCTCACCCCTCCTTGCCAGCTGTTATTGAGCGGATTGGCTAAGGCAAGGGCTGAGCCGGTGACATACTAACCTCAGATGAAACAAGAGAAGAGATGTGCTCTCACACAACCTCTCTCTCATTACGCCTCACCCGGGCCAGTTAGCTGAAGCGTCCTATCTCTGGCAACAGAGTGGAAGGATTTTTTTTTTTTTAAAGCTTGCAGATGATCAGATAGAGTATGAAAACAACATCCGTCCACTTTCACACTCCAGTGGAAGAGGTGGTCCCTCCCGGCAGGGCTGCGTAGTCTTGCCATCTGGAGAATAAATCGGGTGTGAAGTACAGTATAGTTTGGGACTACGCGCCGTGGCGACAGCTCAGCAGTTAGTTCATTAGCTCCAAACTTGCAGGGATTAGGAGGGGAGCATGGAGCGAGATGGCCGCGGGGAGACGGGACACGAACTAGAAGCACAGCCGCTGGGCCGAATGCTCCAAACTGTGCGCCCATCTATAGGGCATCTCCAGCACTATATACACAGAACAAAAGTCTCTCAGAGAGAAGAGAAGGGTAGCCATCAGCTGGATGCACACTGAGACAACCGCATGCTCTCCATGCTCCTCAGTGCAAGTGTATAAGCTGAAATGTCTGGCCAGACCTTGTAGCATCTGTCATCTGACATCAAAACACACAGGGTGTGTATGAAAGTGAACCAGCTACAGGCACAAAATACTATGCAATTTACTAACTGTACTCATATACATTAGCGTATACTTACATTAAGAATACAAAAAAAAAAAAAACAATTACCACAAATTTATTAAAATAAATAAATAAATACAAATCCTGAAGTCAATACTTCATCCAGTAGCTTGAAATTTGTTGCTGAGTGATAATTTTCTCAGTCACTCACTCAGATTTTGCAGGCCTATACAAGCACAGCTGGGCTGCAGAACGAAGTGTCATTCAGTGGCATGGAAATAAAAATGTCTGTACACAACAACTCCCACGGATTTTCAATTGCCAGGATGGATAAAACAGCGGAGAGAGCGTGAGTGAAGGAGAGGGAGCCGTCGAGCGAGGTGCTTTTTATTATGGAGTTAATAACTCATTTTTACATTACGCACTAGCGCGCTAGCGAATAAATAATGGAATCCAGCTTCCAGTGTACTGTGCCGGAGTCTTTAAAGCTAACATATGGGTTTTAAAATAAAATTCGAACTTGTGCTGTGGATTGAAAGCGCTTCTGAAACCTTGGCAGATTTAAACGATCAAAAATGCTGAGGAGTAATAGGATTACTAAACGGTACAAATGTTATTTTTCAGGGTGTGCCATTACCGTTTTGATCTAGAGTAGGGACAGTTAATTCGAACAAGCTTGCAAAAATATGTGCTAGCTACACTCAGGAAGAGAACCAATGCCCTTTCCTAATGCAATTCTCCTCTGCTCAGATCACGTTGCCTTACTATTCTTCAGCAGAATAATCCTGTAGAGGCAGAACTGCACTGATTCGAAGGAAATTGTCAGTCAGTCAGTGGTATTGCTTCTCTGAAACACCAACATCTACGCGATTGCGTTTTTTCTTATCAGCATGCGTGCGAACACCTAAAGCAACTGTTGCACCCAAGGTCAGCATTTGGGTCCTCGTTTCTATCAAAGGAAATAAAGAAAACAACAGTCTAAACTTTTAATGGCCGTCAAAGGCTGGATTAAGATGCAATCAAGGCACCTCGGCGACACAAAAGATGAGAGAATGCTAAGCTAGTATTATTTTCAAGCATCGGTGGACACTTCGGTGACATTTTCCTTTGAAACCCTTTTTCCCCCCACTTAGCAGTGATAGAGAAATAAGGGGGTGTTGCAAAACATTGAGCCCAATCACATTTTCTTAAAGGGTCACAGTTGACCTCTCTCAATCAGGAATAGCCTCTGGCCATATCAATCATCTTTATTATCACGACTTAAAAACCTTTGTTAGGTGACTTCTTTTTCTCCAGCCCCTCTTTATCCTGAGCTCCTATCACAATTTCATGGCAAGGCAAACAGGGCCAATTGGCAGGCTGTGTGGGTGGGTCGAGAATGCTTTTAACCTGCTGCATCTGCTGACTTCCTGCTGCTAACCCAGTGTGAAGTGGGCACCTTGTTTCAAGAGGATGTGATAGGGGCATTTCTTGCCTTTATGATGACATAATGGGAAGTAAATGTGCTTGTTTTAAGCATGGTGCTTAGCTAGCTTTATGCCTGGTGATTAAGGGCTAGCACCTGGCTGAATGGGGGGCTGTAAAAGAATTGGTTTTCTTGTGCCATGGAGTCAGGTGATGCACGAACAATGAAGGCTGCCCTTGCAGTGCGTACCTTCTTGTTAAGGGCGACGCCATCTTCGCAGTCTAGAACAGCACAGTCCACGTTCAGCGAGGTGAGCTTCCTGAGTTTGCGCTCGTCGTTGCCTGGGACGTAGAGAACAGCTCGTCGTGGTATATATTTCAGAGACTTGCCAGGGGAATGGTTGGCTCGCCAACCACCCTGCCGCCATGCTGCCACCAGCAGCCTTTGTGCGATCCTGAACACACAAACAAATGAAAGGATAACACATCAAAGTTCATATACTGCCCAATTTTGTTTGTTTAAAATGTGCTATTTGTTTCTAAATGACACTCAAATGAAAGAAGGAACACATGCTATCAGTGTTCATGTCCTTCCTTCCGAAATGTTTAACACAATGACAAAGTTTGTTTTGCTTTAAGCCCCCTTTTCAAGTGGACGAGTGCTGCTGACCTGCGCTTTGAGCGCCTTTATCACCCACATCATCACAGCCAATTGTTCTCCTTTAATGGTAATACACAAAGGCTTAACAGCTCTAGCTGTATAAATCTATTTAGGGTCAGGGCCACTCGACGCTCCAAGAGACTGAAACAGAAAGGGATTACAAAGACCCGCAAAATAATTAAAGTTTGAACAACACAACAAATCTACATAACGCTTTCGGCTAATTACTTCTGGACGTACGACTCACTAGCAGCAAACAGTAGCGCTGCTAATCCGAAGAGCCAAAGTTCTGCCCTGAGAGCCAAGATTCCTGTTTCACAGTACTTAATGCCTAATGAAACACGCTTCAGCTTTATTGCTTCAGCTCCTTCCAATACATTTTATAACACGCACCAGTAGTTGCAGTTAGGGCACACACGTTTTAATGATTTGTTCTTTAGGTCAGGCTGTTCAATTACTGTAGCAATAATGAATAGGCTAAATAATTGGGATCACATATAGCTAATTATAGCCAGGAACAGTACTTGTCTGGCTCTTCCTTCTCATTGCCCTTAGAGGAATAATATCAGTAGATTGTGTTTCTTTTCCATCCAGGAAAAGGGGTAGGTGGTGGTGGTGGGGGTGTCACTGGGCTTTAGATGAAAGGGGGGGGTAAAGTATTCTCCCTTCGCTCTTTGTTGTGTAAAGGAGCTAAAGTCACTTCAATAGGCACTTAATCCCATCCTCCACGCTTACAATTGCCTTCCAGTATCAATCAGGCATAATCTCAACTAAGATGATGCAGCTATACCAAGCAATTAAAAGCAATTCATGTAGTTATGGCTGCAAGCACTTTGTGGGCCCAAGTACACAGAGCCTCTGCAGGGATCCTGAATGCTGTAGTGTTTAAATTTGGTCAGGAACAATACCTCACGTAGGGATGAGGAGGGAATATGCAAAGGAGAATGGGAGGAAATCCGTATTGCATGAAAGACAAAACTGCCAAGCATCTTTACTATTGGACCAAAATAAAAATAAGCAAGGTTGGAGGAAAAAAAAGACAACGGAAAGCAGTGCACGTGTGTGTATAAATTTGTATCTAGGTGCATAAAATGCTTTTCAGGACAATCAACAAGGTTTTTTCCCCCAGGAATGTCAGGGAAATGGGAATGATGCAGCGTTCTATGGAAAATATGTCATAAGATCTAGCAGAAAAGTTTTGTATTTCAATTTATTATAGATTAATTGGAAGCTTCATTATTGTTCTGTTGTAATACACTGTCTCAGCTCCACCTACGTATATTAACCCTGGTTTAAAAAATACACTTTAAATCTAAAAAAGAAAAAAGAGGTTCCAAACAAAAATTTATTTTGTACACTATATTGTCATTTTCTCTTATTTAGTGGGTATTCTTGATAGACTTAATATAAATATCCTTAAGGGTATATGCTTGGTTGGAATCTTTCAAGTCTACCTACCAATCAAAAGGCAAACAAGCAAGTAAATAAATAAAAAAATAAAACAATTAAATACAAAGAAAAAGAGCGGCATCAATATTCTCAACGCATAGCCTGTTAGTGCATCGTTGACAGCGGTACTTGACAGTGTATTTGAATTATATTTTAATGTAATGTGATGTTCTTTGACATCAAATACAATAACACTTGGTTGAACTTGTATGTTGCCTGGAATGCTTAATTAACCAAGGAATGGTCTCTGCTGCTTCCCCCAATGCTTATATTTTCATGTCATGTTTATGGCTTTTCCCTATTCACCCAAGTGTTTGGTCTCAAACAGTTTTGATGAATAAAGGATTACCGATATGCCCAGGTCATATTTAATGCATTATTCGGCAAGTGTAATTTATTAATTTTAGTTCAGTTTTTGTGCATAGAATATCAATTGTATCAAATAAATAGGGCACTTTTATATCATTAAATTCTCCTTTAAGTATGAAGTACATGCTTATATGGCAATTGAAAAATGTTTGCCATGCTATTGGGAGATCGTTCGAAATCTCAAGGTGATGCCACAGCTACTTATGGTCAAGACTCATGGGAGACAAACTGTCCATGCTCTCTTGGTGAAAGCGGTGGCACTTACAAATCACACCTGTCTATAAGCCGCTGTCTACACTGAAACTAATGAACTTTACACACGCTTTAACGAAAGACAGTGTCTGGTACACGGTGTAACGGGTGAAATATGTTGCACTTCCTTTAGGAGCAGAGCGGTATTTTGGGAATAGCCTGGCGCTGCATTTTTCCGCTATTACTGCAAGTGTGGAGACCGAGGAATATGTCCTTATTATTTTCTGATGCTAATTTCTAAGTTTCTTTGACTAACCCGTAACGCTGTTGCCAAGTAAAATAAAAAAGAACGAGTTTTGGAAACCTGTCTGTGCTTATATGATTTCTGTTGCAACTGGAGTTAGTGAGCTCTCCCTTCACCCAGACTCAACGCGTTACAACGGCTTGTATCTAAACAGTAGCCTACCAAGAAAGTCATTGTTCACTGTCTTCCTCCTTCCTTTCACAACTATTTATCTCGGGAGTTTATCTTTTGGCATCGTCGTGCGTTTAAGAAAAACGTTTTTTTTTCCCGATGCCGTGCAGCTCAGAACACAGGTGAGGTGCGTTTTCTTGTTTCCGTTCGGAAATTTCATTGGTCTAATATTATGGGGTTCAGTTTTTTGGCTTGAAGTTCGTGAAACCGGGAAAAACCCAGGAAAAATTCATAAATAGGACACTTTGTTGTTTAAGCCGCGGGGTTCAAAACGTGGGAAAAAAGTAGTGGCTTATAGTCCGAAAAATACGGTATATGGAAATGTAACAGGATGTAGGATATTCAGATCATTGCTCCACTTGTTTAAAAAGTCTTCTCCTTTAAGCATGAAAAGCCGGAAAGCCAGAAAAACCACAATCAAACAGCTCTAAATAAGCTCATGGAGTGTGTGAATGTGTTTTTAGCATGTAAAGAAGGAACAACCGGTACAAATGGTGGAACGATCCCATAATTCAGCATGATGTGATGCTAAGATCTATATGGACAATATTCAACATTTCATTTTCCATTCGAAAAGTCTTTGTTTAATCCTCAAAATTTCGTTTTTTTATTTTGCCATAATCTCCCTTTTTTTTGTACTCAGAACTTGTTACAGTAAATATCCTTTATCTCTCTTTCTCTAATGTAACCCTGAAAAGAATAAAACAAAATAATAAGCCCTAACATGGAACCCGTTCCTTTAGGGCAATGTGCTTATAGGAAGCTAAAGGAAAACGAGCAAGCTAGCATACTGAGAGACCCTGACTGGAGTACACAGAGAAAAGAAAATGTACTGTTTCTCCAGAATTAATGCAAGAATCCTACACAAGCAGAAACATTCTTTCATTCCCTCTAAAAACCAAAGACACGCAGGCTTCTTTTTTACTGGCTTCCAGCTAACAGCGGGTTTTCATTTACTGCCACAACATACTGTACTGATTTTAATGATGCAACACGGACCAAAGAATCTAAATTTGCTTAAATGTCAGGTCACTTATAGAAACGCCATCAAAAGACACATGTGCTTTCAGTCTTGTTTCAGGCATGATGAATAATGCCTTCTTCTATGAGAGTTCTGCGGAGTTGAATGAAGTTCACTTAATGTTCATTATATTCCAAATTTATAAAGACTTCAGCCTCACCTCTTATTTTTGATTTGGGATTTCAGACCTCTATAGACAGAATTGCAACATAAATATGTTTATGCTCTTTGTACATCCCATTCCACATTTAATTTGCTGTTATAATAACCTCCACTTTTCTGGGAAGATGTTACACTAGATTTTAGGGTGCTTGTGGAGATTTGTGCTCATTCAGCCACAAGGGGGTTAGTAACGTCAGGTATTAATGTAGGGTGAGGAGGCCTGGGATGCAGTCAGCATTTAAATTCATTCTAAAGATATTCAATAGGGATGAGGTCAGCGTTAAACAGCACTCAAGATCTTCCACTCCGAACCCATGTAAACCATATCTTCATGGAGATCATTTTTGTGCACGGGTATTGTCATGCTAGAAGGTTTGGGTCTGTTAGTTCAAGTGAAAGGAATCTTGTGAAAGAAAACCTACATTGTCCCCTATGTATGTATGTATGTATGTATATATTTATGTATATATTTATGTATATGTGTATATATCTATACATTTTATATATATATATATATATATATATATATATATATATATATATATATATATATATATATATAAATAAAATGTATAGATATATACACATATACATAAATATATACACATATACATACACACACACACACACACACACACACACATATATATATATACATATACATACATACATACATATATATATATATACATATATACATACAGTGTCGATGTCCTAGGGGGTTGCCAAAAAGCATCGAGATAACCGATGATCGAGATAAACGGAAATCAAAATGGCGGCAATATATTAACGTTCTTGAAATTTCTTTATGTACATGATGTGCGTTAATAAATGAGAATGTGCATGCACGTGTTTTTAGAGGGTTTTTTACACAACAGCGTTGCCGCGATTTGTTTGATGAAGGCATGCTATAAAAATATACAGTACATGTTTGTTAACAGTCAGGAATCCACCTGCCACGCCCCCTTCGGCGCGGCAGGTGCGTTCTCGGCCGCTTTCTCCGAAGCTCCCGGCTTCAATTGCGCACATATTGTGCTCATTTAGCATCATCACCAGCTCCTATTTAAACTTCCACACTCTCACTGTCTGTTATTGTTGGTATATGTTGGTTCACCTGTAGCAGCTGTAAGCCTTGATTTTTCCGCCACTTTCGCGAGTTCTTCCGTGGCTGCATCGAGATAACCGACGTTAAATGGAAAATTTCCCCCCCTTGTGCTCGAGATATTAGGGTTCAGCGACATTAAAAAGCATAACCCACATAACCGATAAAAAAAATGCTTAGACAAAGCGCGAATTTGGCGGTTCCACTTCAAAAACGTCGACTTAATAGGGTTGTCGAGTTAACCGAGGTTGAGATAAGCGGGTTTCAACGTGTATGTATATATATATATATATATATATATATATATATATATATATATATATATATATATATATATATATAAAAAACACACACATACATACACACACCGTAATTTCCGAATTATTAAGCGCACTCAAATATAAACTGTACCCACTGAATTTTACAAAGATTTTATTTTTGAACATAAATAAGCCGCACCTGTCTATAAGCCGCAAACTAATGAACTTTACACAGGCTTTAACGAAAGACAGTGTCTGTTACACGGTGTAACGGGTGAAATATGTTGTGGCTCCTTTAAGAGCAGAGCGGTATTTTGGGAATAGCCTGCCGCTGCATTTTTCCGCTATTACTGCATGTGTGCAAGGCTGAGGATTATGTCCTTATTATTTTCTTCCGATGCCGTGCAGCTCAGAACACATGTGAAGTGCGTTTTTTCGTTTCCGTTCGGAAATTTCATTGGTCTAATGTTATGAGGCTCAGTTTTTTCTAATGTTTAGTGGCTTATAGTCCAAAAATACAGTATATATATATATATATATATATATATATATATATAGAACTTCTAAAAATTCTCCTTTTTTTTTAAAAAAACAACATAGAACCCAAATGCAAAAAAGAAAAATCCAACCTTTATTTAAGTACATTACTTTGGTGGTAAAAAATCACACATTTAGAAAAAGAAAAAAAACTTGAAATCATGTGTGCCACAATTATTGGCACCCCTGATGTTAATACTTTGTACAACCTCCTTTTGCCAACAAGACAGCACTTAATCTCCTCCTATAACATTTCACAAGATTGGAGAACACAGAGAGAGGATTTTGACCATTCTTCTTTGCACAATCTTTCTAGATCATCCAGTGTCCTGGGTCCTCTCTTATGCACTCTTCTCTTTAGCTCGCCCCACAGGTTTTCGATTGGGTTGAGGTCTGGGGACTGAGATGGCCATGGGAGGACCTTGAGTTTGTGACTGCTGAACCACTTTTGTGTAGATTTTGCCACATGTTTTGGATCATTATCCTGCTGAAAGACCCAATGACGACCCATCTTCAGCTTTCTGGCAGAGGCCATCAGGTTTTTATTTAAAATATCCTGGTACTTCAAAGCGTTCATAATGCCATGCACCCTAACAAGGTTCCCAGGGCCTTTGGAAGAGAAACAGGCCCACAGCATCACAGATCCTCCACCATACTTCACGGTGGGCATGAGGTGCTTTCGGCATACTCATCTTTTGTTTCGCCAGACCCACTTAGAGTGTTTGTTGCCAAAAGCTCAATCTTAGTCTCATCTGACCAAAGCACACGATCCCAGTTGAAGTCCCAGTACCGCTTAGCAAACTCCAGACGTTTACGTTTGTGAGTGTTAGTGAGAAAAGGCTTTTTCCTTGCATGCCTCCCAAACAGCTTGTTGGCATGTAGAGGCGTCTGATGGTTGTTTTGGAGACTCTGTGACCCCAAGATGCCACTCTTTGATGCAATTCTGTGACGGTGAGCTTGGGAAATTTTTTTACTTCTCTTACCATCCTCCTCACTGTGCGTTGTGGCAAGATAAACTTGGGACCTCTTTCAGCCTGTCACTGTTCCAGTTTTTTTAAACTTCTTAATGATTCCTCTGACTGTAGATACCGGCAAGTTAAGGCGAGTGGCTATTTTCTTGTAGCCATTGCCTGACTTATGAAGGTCGACACACATCTGCCTTACTTTAATGGTGTGTTCTCTTGTCTTTGCCATGTTGACAAATGGGTAAGAGAATTAGGCCTCTGTGTCACGTCATTTTATACCCCAGGGAAACAGGAAATCATGAATTACTAATTAAAAGTCCCTAGATACCCTGACCAACCTTAGCAACTACAGAAATATATATATATATATATATATAAAAAAAAAATAAATTTAATTTTTTAGAGGAATTGTTAGGGGTGCCAATAATTGTGGGACACATGATTTCAAGTTTTTTTTCTTTTCTAAATGTATGATTTTTTTTACCACCAAAGTTATGTACTTAAATGAAAGGTTGGATTTTTCTCTTTTTTTGCATTTGGGTTCTATGTTGTTTTAAAAAAAAGGAGAATTTTTAGAAGTCCACGACCACATCTTGAACAGGGGTGCCAATAATTGTGGAGGGCACTGTGTATATATATATATATATATATATATATATATATATATATATATATAATTTTTTATGTACAACTACAGATGTGGACAAATTTGTTGTTATCAATACAAGAACTTATTATTTTTATTGAAATAACTTCTTTTTATTAAATATTCCATATTTAATAAAAGCCAGACTTTGCTTTTGAATTTTGATTTAACAGACTTTTTTAAATAATAAAACAAATGAAAAGGGCATGCACAAAAATGATGGGAGCCTAACCTAATTTTTTTTTGCACAACCTTTAGAGGCAATCACTGCAAACAAGCAATTTCTATAGCTCTCAGTGAGACTTCTGTGCCTGTTAACAGCTAGTTTGGCCCTCTCTTCATGAACAAATGGCTCCAGCTGTCGCAGGTTTGAAGGGTGTTTTCTCCAGATTTCATGTTTCAACATAGATGTTCAGTAGGATTCAGATCAGATCAAATCAAAGCTCCTAGAAGGCTACTTCAGAATTATCCACTGTTTTGTTTTGAGCCATTTTTATGTGTTCTTATGTTTTAGGTATTTAATGGGTGCTGTAAAGTAGGTGCCTTCTTTACATTTTAGGTAATTCTTTTATTGGAGAAGCAATGAGCTATGACTGAGACAGAGCTTTCTGATGCTGGGTTGTATATATTGCTCCAGAATGCTTCCATGCTAGATACAGCAATGCAGCCCCAAAATATAATCAAGTCTTCTCCCATGTTTCACAGCTTCATTTTTGTATCTATAAACACGCAGCTGATGTGCCTTGTCAAAAAGCTCCGGTTTTGTCTTATTTGTTCCAAGAATATTCTCAATGAAGCATTAACGCTTGTCAATATGCATAATAATCCAATTATTTATTCTTCTTTTCCAGGGGTACCAACAAATTTGTCTATATCTGTAAGCATCGCTGCATGCTAAAACTTGGATAAGGTCTTCACTAGGCAGTGACTCAATCCCACATCTGGCCAACATTTTTTCCCTCCCAATAAACAGTGATATATACTTAATCCCTGAAGTAGGCCTTTAGAGTGTTTCAAAATTCCACTTTGTTGTCCTTTAAATTTTATTTACATATTTTATTGGAAAGGTCATCATAACAGAGCAGCTTGACTACAGTAAAGGTTGTAAAGTTAGCAGACTGTGCTGCTGTTCTTGGATTTACTGGTAAGGCTTTTTTTTTTTAAGCCTGCTTCTCTTTGGTGCTTTTATATGGCACTACACAAAACTGCTTCTCATTACGTTTAAGCTTGTTGTCCCTTTCGATTGCACAGGGAATTGGACAGGATTTCAGACATTGATTCAGCACAGCTCCATCACCCTGTGATCCTGTGATCCACAGTTGGCTCCACTAAGACCTAAAGCTGAGACACTGGATTATGGAGTCTACAGACAATTGGCCTCATTAACAATGTTTCAGGAAAGCTGCATGTAAATGTTTATTTGTTTAAAGCAATCCAAATTCAATTCAAATTTTCTGCTGGATTTCCAGAAGCTATACAAAGCTGAATTTCTTCATACTTGTAATTTTATGTTGCTCATTTCAGTGGATTCACAAAACAACTCAAAACGGCAAACCAAATACTACAGATCATCTAAAATAGAGATCTGAAATCTCAATATGTATAACAAATACTGAAGTACTAAAGGAAACACTGAAAATGAAAATCTTTTTTTCCACTTACTCCCATTTTATAAAAGAAAAAATCTCTCTCTCTCTCTCTCTCTCTCTCTCTCTCTCACACACACACACACACACACACACACACACACACACACACACACACACACACACACACATATATATATATATATATATACACACACACACACACACACACACACACATTATATACACATTTTATATTATATATATATATATATATATATATATATATATATATATATATATATATATATAATGTATTATTTATTTATATTTCTCAGTTTAAGGTCAAAATTTAAAGGTAAATTACATAAAAATGCACTGTGTGAATTAAGGGAGGTGATGAAAATGGTGTGCCAAAAGAGGTAAAAAAAAAACAAAAAAAAAAAAACAACCAAGGAAACTGCTATTTTAAAATAATACAAAAGTGTCTCAGGTGAGGTGTTGGAAGTGTTTAAAGAGCATTCAAAGATGGATCCAAATTAGAATGCAACGTTTATCCTAAATCTAAATACTGCATTTTAAGTATTATAGTACCGGTACCAGTCTATTCTCCAATCATAAAGCAGCATTTCAATATTTTACTCCCTGAGTGATCATGTTTTTGACAGCAACTACAAAGCACTTTTTTGCAAGTTAAACTCAACAGAATATTCCCTTTAAAAAAGTTGCATTAATCCATGCAAATTGCATTATTTGAAATCGATCATGTCCAAGCTCAGGAGTTTGCTTTATGCACAAACACACACACTCCGAAGTGTTATCTGAACTTATTTCCAGTTTTAAAATATTTTTATAAAATACTCCCATGAACAATTTAGGAACAGATGAACAAATCCCACGCAGGCTGCCAATTATATAGTACATTAGACTCGAGAAGGATGAAAATACAGCAATCTAAACACTATTATAAACTGCAAAACTATATGTTGATCACACTTTTCGCCTCTAATTGATTTACTTAAAGTCTTGCCCAATTAACATGTAGCAACCACTCTTCCTCAGATTAATTTATTTTCGGTCCTAAATTTTCCCCTCAGATTTTTTAACTTCAGTTTAGATTTTTTTTCCCCCTAAAGTGTTCATAGAGCTTAAATACATAGGAAATGGTCATACACGCTCATGGAAATTTCATGCTGTTTATAATTATCAGAAAGAGAGTCAGAAAGGGTACCTTGCTGGGTCGTCCAATTTCTATAATGTGTGCAATAATGTATAATTTTTGCTGCATTCTCTGTCGTTTTTGTGTCGTACACGGACAAGCAAGGGGGGTTATTCTGAATCATCAGTGAAAGGTGAAGATCTCTACAGACCACAAGTTGCAATATGCTACATATGAACAAGGATTTTGTCTTCTATATTCAGAAAAGCATAGGGTTACATCACTCTGACATTATGTCTTAGGTTACTTAGGAAAGGCAAAGGTTCTTTATATTACAGTTTTATGAAAGAAAATTCATTTTCATTATCCACTTTATCCTGAATAGAAAAATTCAGAGCCTATCCTGGGAATACCTGGATACTGTGATGCAGATACTTGATTAAAAAAATTCTCTCAATGTGACTTGTGCTTATTTGTGATCACTTATGTAGATGTGTGTGTAGATGTGTGTGTTTGTCACAATACATTTGCCATCTACTTTTCTCCCATTTTAGCCTTGTGGTTTATTTGCACAGTCCTGATAGTTTTTTTGTTGTTGTTATTTTTTACACAGTACCACACCAGGATAAAAACTGACCGTGTCCAACTTATGTTTAGACTACAGAGTGCTCACACTATAACCCAGGCAGGAATACACCATGGATTTGTCGCCAGTCCAAAGCTGAGCATCATGCAGTTTCATACTCGCACCTAGGTGCAATTTAACATAACCAACTGACCTAACAGCATGCTTTTTAGGAAGTGGGGGGAATAAAACACAGAATTCAGAGGCAGCCCATATAGACATGTTGGGAACATGCAAAAGCTCACACAGACAGTAACCCAAGCGCAGGATCGAACCAGGAACCCTGAAGCTAAGAGGCGACAGCGCTTATCTCGCGACTACAATGTCGCCTCAGGTGAAAAATAAATAAAAGAGACGAGATGCATTAAACATCACAAATGAAAACACTGTAGTGATTAAATTTCTTCTTGTTATTTGGATTAGCAACTTGTTTTTTTTCATGCATATGTATATAGCAGGTTTTCAATACTGAGCTTGCAACTATACTATATAAAGCATTATACTGCATGTCATACTCTGTATGAATGTATATGTGACAAATAAAATTTGAATATCTATTCGAACACATGATTACTCAAAACTGGCCATTATCTGATTAGTGCTTCAAATCCATATCTGCATGTTGAATTCAAACCTGAAGTGTGTTTTATTTTCAGAAGAAACCCTGGAAAACACTAAAAAGAACTGAGATGTAGAGATGGCAGCACTGTCAGCATGGTCTGAGAATTCTGGCTCTGACAGTTCCTCACCTTTAGCTCGACTTTATAATTGGTCTCAGCTAGAGATGTGTAGAGAAGTTTTAATTCCACTTGCACGTTTTTTTTTTTGTGGGTTTTTCTGCTTGTGCCTGCGTGCGATATTTTCTCACAAGTTTTGCTTTCTGCTTCCCAAAATATAAATTAGGAAAAAGCTCAATTTTAGTTGATGATAAATGAATGCTGCACTGCATGTTAAGAGTTAATGTACTTGGTCTTACATGGTAGAAGCTTCATATATGATCTTTCACTCACATCCACTTAACAAGGAAACCTCTGGTCTCAATATATACCATGTGATTCTTTCTGGTTAAAAAAAAAAACAGTACACCTTCAAATAATAAAAAAAAAGATTCATGATGAACATTCTAATCTACAAGGATATCGCTTATCACATGATCTTATCACATGACCTTGTAAGGATAATTCTTTCGATGTTATGCAAGTGTCAAAAACATCTATAACTTCTCTCCATACATACCATATATTGCATAATTCAGTCATGCTGGAGGAAAAGACTGGAAATATAACACTTGATAGACAAACATTTCATTAACTCTGAGCTACAAGGCAGACTTTAAAGATGTATGCAGGCTGTATGTTAAGAGTGATTGCATGAATAGTAGACAGGATAATGAAGGCTTATTCAAGCCTTATTACCATCTACAGGTAGTCGTCGACTTACGACCTATGCAACTTACGACCACAAGCCGCGGCGTACGACAGTGCGTACCAGTTTCCGGCAGCACTACCATCGCCGCGATTTTGAATGATAAAGAAAGAATTTGTGAATGAAAATGGTGTAGAGATGATACAAATGGCATAAAATGAACAAATACTACTTAAAGATTTTTATAACATCATTTCACAGTACTGTACATATAGCCTACTCTACTTACGACCAAATCGTGTTACGACCGGTCTGTTGGAACCAATCGTGGTCGTAAGTCGACGACTACCTGTAATAGATTTAATAATAATATCACTAGTATTCATTTAAGTCGTTTATTTAATCACGAATGGGGTTGTTTTGTACTTCTTCAGTCTCTAACAGCATATTTAAAACGCTGAATTATTTATGACTCCTTTTTGAAAAATTCTTTCATGCAGTAGCTCCATGAAGAAATATGTGGCTCATTTTGTGCCTCTTTTCCCTTTGACTTATTATATTATATTAAAACCCTTAACTACAGGCCTCTGAATATGCAGATTAGTTTGCAGTCTAGCCAAGCCAGCAGTAGCTGTGTCTAAAATGCACAAAATTAAGGACTTTGGTTTCTACTCTGCAACAAACGGCATCTTTTTAATATGCAAAATACTTCAAAATCTGCTATGGTTTAGCTTTTAAATTTCATTTTCAACTGAAGGGAAAACAGATGAAACCGGAGGAAAATGCTGTGATGCATAAACATGAAAGAAGGCAGAGAAAGAATAAAAAAAAAACAGTCAAAGTTATCAATATTTATTGTTTTCATGCCTTATCCATGATGTGACATTACAATTTTACCTACTACATCAAAACCATTCCAAAGTATTGGTAGAGGGTCTCGGTCTCGGTCTCGGTCTCTCTCTCTCTCTCTAGCCTGAGAAGTATGTGATCCTCTTTAAACAGGATCAGCTGGTGGCTGGTGACCCTGGCAGCATCTCTGTAGTAGTGAGCTAGGCTGTGCCTTTTCCCTTCTCTCCAGCGTGCGCCTCATTAGGATGGATTTTACGCCCTAATCTGCGCAATAAGGATGAAGTCATAGCAGTTATCTATACTGGCCAATTCATCACGCTATAATCTCTTCTGTTACAGCCGTGCTCTCTAGCTCCTTCTCACTCTTCATAGCATCACACACAATGCTTGACAAGCCTAAAGTTTAAGCTCTCCTCTATAAACCCAGAGAGCAAGTATTTAAAATGTAAAAAAAAAAAATTCCAATTGCAAAAATCACTGAGAAAATGTCATACTAAACACTGCCAGTCCTTTCTAATGTAACTTCTTCCTAATTGTAATGATCTTTGCATCGCTATGATTCCTCTTCACTAGCAAGATCAAGAGCGAATATTTCCCCATTAATTTTTCCTTTAGAAATAATTGAGGGAGGAACTTAAAAGGAGGCGAACAAGTGTCGGGAGTGGGGAGGGCGTCAGGGTTAGCTTTTAACTTAGCATTTTTATTGACTCCGGGAAAACAAAATAGAGTCTCACTAAGAGCGTGCACTCGGCAATAGCCATTCAGGCCTTTGGAGGCCCATTGTAGCACTTTGAACAGCCTGAAAGGAAACCCCACTGGTGGAAATCCAGTGGAACATCTCCACAACAGAGCACAACTGTTCCCTTCTGCTTGAATGGGAGGCAGATAAAAGACGAGATGGACTTCTAAAGTACAGCCAAAAACAAAGGCAACAAAAGTGCTGATCATGAGGGAATGACACAACTCACTGAAAAGAGAAAGAGACGCGAGACAATGGGACTCACAGCCAAGTGACACACTGAAGAATTGAAAAATCTACACAAGAAGAAGAGTTTCCCCTTCCAATGCACTCTCGAAATAAATAAAAAAAAAAGATTTTAGGATTTTAGATTCATGAAAGAATTGCTATAAGTAAAAGAAATTTAAAAAAATAAGCCAGAAAGAGAGACAGAGACAGAATGACAGACAGTGTGAAGGCGACAGACTTGCAAAAGGGGAGAAATCTTAACAAGCCCAAATTTTCAAAGAGCGCGAGAGACACTCTGGATGACAGGAAGAGGCTTGAAGAGGCTGAAAGAAAGCCAAGCAGGGAGGGTAAGACAGAGCGGAAATGTGCTCCTGTCCTGACTGAAACTGTAAAAGGTGACAGCAGTTCACTGGGATCCCCACACACAAGCCGCGCAACGGTGGCACCACTCGACACCCACTTCTCCCGCCTTGTTTTGCTTCTTCAGCTTTACTTCTCAAGTGCCTCTTTGTGCACTCGCACAATTAGCTCCTAAACCCTTGAGTAACATTTTCTCCACCTCTTTACTCTTCAATTCAACATGTACTTGACTCGTAAAGAGACTTTTCACCTTTATCTGGCTCAGACACAAGTGCGAATGGGGCTTAAATTGTAATTATTAATAGTGGTTCCTTTGATTATTATTCCAGAGGCTCCCATGGCACGGAGAACGCCTCCCATCGCTTCGTCCGAATAAAAAAAAAAAAAAGGACCGAGTTTACTGGAGTCAGTGTGCGTCGCCCATTCTAATGGGTGGAAGGGCTTCATTTACAGTTAAATCATGCCACCTTGGAGAATGAGAACACACAAGAGGAGGGGCAGTAAAATAGGAAAAGGGGAGAGATTTGTTTGACATGTTTTTATAAAACCACTCTAAATGAAGCCCCCTCCCACCCCTAACAACCCCCACCCTCCCAAAGTGTAGACATTTGCATGCCCTGGAAGACACTTGCACAGATTATATGCATAGAGAGAGCATTTGGATACATTTTTATTTAGACCATGTTTGGTTTGGTCTTTTGTTTTAAATCCAGTAAAGCCTGATAGGAAGAAGAAGAAAAAAGAGCAAAACTAACAAGCACAAATAAAAGAAGTCATTTACAGAAGCGAATAATGAATCGCTCCTTTCCGGTTTGCTGTGGTTTCGCACGGCGGCGAATGCCACCGTCACAAATGATAATTATCAGATCCGTGTTCATCCATGTGATAATTAAACTAACATGTAATTCCTCATTTACAGTGCATTACCCCAGGAGCCCAGCGCCTGCAATGTGACATGAATGAAATGAATGTAAATCCAATTATCTTTCTCTAATAATCTAATGATAGATACTAAACAGTCACAATTATGATCAGCCTCCGAAACCCAAAACTCCCTATAGCGTTTGTTCGCTACTGGTTATTCGCAGCAAGTCTTCAGGAATTGGAACGTGTTATAGGTGTTAGAAAAAATACGTTCCACAGTGTGACAGTATCTTAACTTGTGACTCCAAGGCTTCAGTATACAGCAGAAGGAGCCTATCAGGCCTGTAAGTTAAAGACCACAATGCGCCCGGAGCCGTGAGTGGAGGTCGTTTTTAACCCTGTCTTTCTTTCCTCCCTCACTTTAGCTGATAAATGGATCAACGCTGTAATTGATTAGCGAGTAGTTGAGAATTAAACCGGAGTTCAGTGCTAATAATGGCCTCTTGACAATAGCAGCCGGTGTAAAATGTAAAACGATAGCCCGCAGCCAAAACGCCATCAAAGCCACGCGGCTCAGTGAAAGAGGCCGGGCCTTTCTCAGGAGCCGCACACTACTACGGGTCCTTTTCCCTTGATAATGCTGTCAGTTATACTGACAGGAGCCATTATGGACGCGGCCTGTCAGCTCACCTTCATAAAACAAGCTGTAAAACGACAAATAACAGGCTTATGACTTCATTATCTCAGCTTCCTCCAAATCACAGCCTGGGTGCCCGAGCTTGTTCTGTGTATGTAAGAGTGTGTGTAGCTTTTCTATGGTGTCAATTCGACTCATAACTGGGGGAGGCAACACAGCTTGCTCAGGGATGAGGGCAAAAAAAATAAATAGGGCTATATAAGCAAACAGAAGGGAGAGTCTCCTCTACAAAAATAATACAGTTCTCCTTTTTCCCCCCATCAGGCTTGCGACACAAAAAGAAGAACAACTACGATCATTATTCGTCACATTATTAATTAGCCCATGTTGCCTTGTCTATAGTTACAAGCCAATGTGATCAGGGGCTCCTGATGTTAGGATAAAATGTCTTCACAGTGGGCAGCAGGAGAAGTGGAGTGTAGAAGAACAAGCGAGAGAGGGAAAGAGAAAGAAGGGTGAGAGGAAAAAAAAAACTAAACAACAAAACAAAACAGGCCATTAATAAAAGTACTGCTCCAATGGAGTTATTTAAGAGTTACCACCACAGAACTGCACAATGTGCAGGGTGGCTGGGGGACAGATGGAGACTGCATCTGGGAGAGGAAACCTTTTGCCACAGCATCACGCTTGATGAGCCACAGCTTTTATTTATTTCATGCAAAATAGATCCAGGCTTTAAACAAACCTGACAGCGGGGTTGTGAGGTGTCCGGTGTTTGGAAGTGCTGAGAGCTTTTGACCTGCTTTTAGGAGACTTTGTAGTGTCCCGTGGTGCACAGCCACACAGAGGTTTGTACTGTATGGGGATTTCCGAGCTTAAATACACACGTTTGGACCAGCATGTGAACTGCTGCCTTCTGTTACTACTTGAGCAAAGAACCGTCATCTTCTTGAGCTCTTCAGGTTCTCCCCCACGTTTGGGCTCTTTCATTACTTTGACAAGCTTGTTCTGTTACATAAACAGGCAACTAAACATGTGCTGAAAATCAGTGTGCCTAATTTGGTTAAAACCACCCCTTCAAGCATCTAAAATAAGGAGAATGTTAAAAGGGAGAACATAATTGGTTGGGACGGTCCAGTTGGAGACAATGCACTTACTGATTGCCTCTGCCTGAAAAAAACATGCAGGACAATCATTTAGCAGCCAGGCTGATCTGAGTTGGGCTGTTAGTGTTGGTTTAGCAATGGTGGGAAAGGAGGGAGGGGCAGAGTGACACAGGCAAGTCTATCCACTGGTCTATAGTGATTACTGATTAAGAGGGCTGCCTGATTAGCGTTTGTTTTAGACAGCAGTGCTGATTTACGGGCAACCACTGGAAGATTTACTACCCTCTACCCAGCAAGCCACCAACACACACATACACACTCATACCCAAAGGAATACATATGATGCCACAGTGAGGGGAAAAAAAGTTACTAAAAAATGCGAGGTCAAGCAGACAGTTTCAGGCAATGGTGGTGTTGGAAAAGCTTTTCAAACTGCTAGCCAAGCTCAAATGATGTGGTTGAAATCCAGAGAGATTTAAACAACACTCCTCCTCTCCATCGCTCTCTGTCTAACACACTGGCAGTGTTCTGCAGTGGCTGAGCAAAGCAGGAGCTGATGAGACATACTGAGAGTGGTAGAAAACAATAATATGCCATGGAAAAAAAAAACCCAACAAAAAAAAAAAAAAAACACTGACATTATGCCAAAACAGCCACGTATGCAAATGTATTAGTGCTGACAATTCATCAGGCTGTTTGGCTTCGTTTCTTATCTATAGCCTTTCAACAAGAATGACACACAAAAGCAACTCACTGATGGAAGATTGCAAAATGAAGACGTTAGAGTGCTGTTTTGTCAGAGGTACACTGTCAGACGGAAAGATGAATTGTTTCGCTGCACCAGAGGTGGCGGAGGCCCAGCAGAAGGAGAATATGTTTCAAGCAGCCTTTGGCTATAGTATTCAGGAGAGCAAAATGAAACAGGGTGTAGTAAAACAGAACAGAAGGAACACACACATGCACGTGCACACACACACACACACACACGCAAGACCACAAAATGCCATTTTTGGACCAACTCTGCACCCACTAAAGACAGATGGGTCAGGTGGAAACATGGGTAGGATATCCAAACAGGCCTTTGGATTTGCTCAGAAAGACGACATGCTCGTTTGATTTCCGCTCCGAACAGCATGTTTATGTGACGACCACTCCAGATTTTGGACGCACTTCCCCTCCCTAATCCTAGACATGTCCCAAAAAACTGCCCACCAATGGCCTGGTTAGCATGACATGCCCTCCAGTGGTATGATGAAGACACTGCAAGTGTTTTTGCACAAAAGCAAAAAGGTACCGTCATAAAAAATCAGTGAATAAAAATGAAGCAGTCCGATTTTGAAGAGTCCAGTAAAGCTAGCTGTATACTGCCTTTGCA
Organism: Silurus meridionalis; assembly: GCF_014805685.1. Classification (NCBI taxonomy): domain Eukaryota; kingdom Metazoa; phylum Chordata; class Actinopteri; order Siluriformes; family Siluridae; genus Silurus; species Silurus meridionalis. The sequence goes on from NC_060886.1 coordinate 11,071,773, forward strand.
TTGATAGATAGACTGGAAAAATAGCAAACCAATTATTACATAAAATTAAATACATAAGGATACCAAGGTAGAGAGAAATGTTTCAGTAGGTGACCCTATTAAAGAGTAGGCTGCAAATATCTGATCCAAATTAGAGTTGTCAGGGACCAGTCATGGCCTTCTAACACACCAAGCCAAAAAAAAAAAAAAAAAAAACCCACATCTTTAGTCTCTGGCATCCTTAAACAAACTGCCAATGACCTGAGGGCAGCTTTTACAACACCAGGTGGGTCGTAGCTTTTTTCATACATAAGCATTTCCATTTAAAGCACAATAAAAATAGTAGTAGTAGAAACAACAACAACAACAATAATAATAATAATAATAACAATAACAACAGCATTAAGCTCATCACAAGGACACTGTCAATCATACAATGCAGAGGTTTAATTCAGTGTCCAGTTCTTCATCAGGCCTGCTGCAGATATGCTTATTATGTGACAGATCAGGCACCACAAATGATTTGACATTGAGACTCCTTTCATTTCAAAGAATTTTTTCCCTCAATCTATTGCCTAGTAATCTCAAAGCTTGAATGACCTTTATATAGCATTTTATTCCCGCCAGAGTGAGCGAGTGAGTAAGACACCCTGCAGAGGTAGTAGTAGCTGTAGAGCAGTCACGGCTGCCCCACCTCCTTCAGCTTGGCCCAAATCCTTTAATTAATACTGGCTTAGGGCCGATTGCTCCTGACACTACGGGGAGTTTCCTGAGGCCCAACCTACCCTACCCCACAACATGGGCACTAAATCTACCTATCTTCTCACACACACACACACACACACACACACACACCCACACACACACACACAACTGCTTGTGTGAGGGACAGTAATTAAAAGCCAACCTTCTCTTCACTATGATCTCTAACTGGCTTTGGTCTTGTCTGTTAAAAGGAACGTTTGGAGCACAAAAAGGTACCATTAGCTCTCCGCAAATAAAAAAAATAAAAAAAACATCATGGCATGAGATAAAAAAAAAAAAAAAAAAAAGGTGTAGGCCAATGGGTTAACAGGTAATGGATGAAAAATGAGGTTCCATACATCCATACAGCCCAGAAAAACCCTAGATTATATATATAATTTAAAATAGCATGCAATTTTGTTCGAACCACTTGAGGATCAGATTGTGGGAATCAAGTCCCACAAGCTGAATGCTTTCTGTCAGTAACTCTGAGGTAGCAGACCTTAATAACTAACATCCATCACCGGTGCTTTTGACCCAGAGCGATATAGCGAGCTGTGGTGAAGTAAGTACAGGATGAAGCACAGCAGCGCAGGACGCGCCACATAGAGCGAGCACATGTGTCAGACACCCAGTGTAGCACAGTGTGCAGGCTAATCATTCCAACATGCAGCCACTGCGTCCGATAGCATGCACTCCTCATGTCACTGTGTATAAACACGTTCGGTCATAACGAGGGATAACAGCACCACCAGTTCCTTTTCGGTGTTTGCAGAGTGAATCTTTATGCTGATTATTTCCATACAGGTCTCAAAGGTAAAAGGTTGTTCTACTGTTAATTGTGGATATATAAATGCAGCAAAGATTTTTCTCTATGATTAATTAAGAGCCAGGTTCTAATGCGATTTGAAATTCGAATTTAATAATCAATTCAGAAAAAGAGAAAAACTGAAATAGAGAGAAAGGCAAAAGAGAGACAGGGAGAATATGAGGTGAAGGGAGGACAGCTTGTTTGTTTGCTTGCCTCTGGCTAATAAATTGAGTAAAGTGCCAAGTGGATGCAAATAGCAGAACTAACGCCTAGAGACAGTGAACTGCAAACTTCACAGTATCTGTAGAAAATGGAGCAGAAATCTCACAGCCCTGGGTCAGCGCTTAAACAAGTTCACCCTCAGGAGAAATGTCCGACAACAAACTGTAAAACAAACTGCCAATAGATTAGCTAAAGCTAACACTACAGGCTATTACAGCAGAGTTGAGCACAATGTTTAGCATTATTCCAGTAATGACCAGAGATTACAAACTGTAATGGGAATTATATATATATATATATAGTATGCACAAATACATATGTGGAAAACAGGAATACAAATACTTCCAGCTGTTCTGGAAAGACTTTTCAGAACAGAAGATATTTTGAGGTACATGATTTTGACAGTGACTGATTTTCCCACTAGAACCTGGATCTATACTCTCTCAATGTTCCTGTAGGGTGCTTCCATCAAGTTGTATCTACTGCAGGGACAAAATCGTAAGCCAAAGCATACTATACATAGTGGACTTTGAGCATCAGATTAGAGCCTGTAATGAATATATCACTCGAATTTTACTCCAAAATTTCTGTGACTTAAATGATATTAGCTCAAAATTCACTTCAGTGCAAACTGAAAAAATGCTAACTACCTTCTAGTTTAGCAAGACAGCCTTGTAGTCCTCATATTATCTTGCAGCTCATCAATATTGCTAGATAATGCATAAAGCTGCAAAGCTTTATCATTTGAAATTTTTATAGTTGCAAATGCACTACAAGACTGTAATTAATTATGGATCCACTCACATTTTTTCAGACTGAGTTCAAGAAATTAAATGCTTAACCTAATTAGTTTTTAGCAATGAGGTATGTTATTGTTATCATTTTGTTATATATATATATATATATATATATATATATATATATATATATATATATATATATATATATATATATATATATAATACTAATAGTTATAATTATCATTTTATTGAGCTTTTTATATTATGTACATTCAGCAACAAACACGACTTTAAGCGGTATGTTAATAATCAAAAAAGCAGACAGAAAAACATCAGCAATTAAATGTGCTTAAGGTGTTGTGATTTGCACCTTGACTCATGAGCAATGTGTAGACCATGGTGAGTGTGTACGTCTCATTGGTCATAGAGCTGAAGAGCACCCACCCACACTATTAAAGAAATTGTTGACATGCTATAAGTTTCATGAGGTTACTTTACTCATTTTATGTCCATGTCACAGTCATATAATGTGGATGTAGTACATATTAGTATTTAAGACACTGAGCTTATACTGATGCTCATAATGGAATATCGTGTTGCCTCAATGCCTCAATACATTAGATGTAGATCAAAAAGATCACAGACCTGCAGCATGGTAGAAGAACTAGAGTATGCAATATGGAAGAACTAGCGCTAGCCAGGTGAATTCAATGAATCTTCATACACCCCATGATGTAGCTAAACAGGCAAAGGAGGTCATGTGGAAAGTTCAGCAATGGAAGAACAGGGTGGCTACAAAGCATTACATAGCATAACAGGGCAAACACCACTCAACATCGCCCCTTCCTTCCCCATTCCAGCCATACAACACATCTATCACCCCTTAGTCTGTAAAAACATGGAAAATCCACACCAATAACACACAGAGCAACCAGACATTGCTGTGCCATTCTCAGAAAACAAGTAAAAGAACTGGTGTGATGTTCAGACAAAAGCATAAAGCTCAGTACCTTTTGCTTTTGTTAACTGAGTGGGAGTGGGTGTCCTTTCAGCTCACTGCCTTTGTGCAGAAAGAGACCGGAATCAGCACTCACGGACCAGCAGCAATCATTAGGCTATGTCCAGTATGATATTTCAAAGGTCTTCCTGTGCTGATAGGATGCTGTGAGCTAATGATGGAAACTTCTTTTGGAGGTGCATGGGTCAGGCAGATGGCATGGGGTTGCTGTGGCTAGAAACATTTTTACAACCCCTAATCTATCCCTGGTGTCTGTTGATCACTTTTATCCATGTGCTGACTGAGCTTTTATCTGTTTTACAAAAAATAAAAAATAAAACTGCTACAAATCACTGCTTAAGTTGACACTTTTTTGTAGACCGTGTCTCATCACTGACATGAGCAGCCACTTTCCACTGAGGGACTTTAATGAAGACTGTCTGCTCCTGCTTAGCCCAAGTCAGAAGAGGAGCAGAGAAATGGTTTCAATTTGGATGGGTGTGAGCCTCTCCAAATCCCAGGCTTCAAGGCTTCCTTCCACAGATCAGGAAAAACGCCATGTCTGGCTTTATGCCCTGCTATAAGACTACAATAAAGTGAGGAAGTAAAGAGGGAAGGTGATGGGAGGAAAGGCTACTTTTATAAGCTTTTACTTTATTGTGGCCTCACATTCTCCTGATTCAAAAGGAGGCATATAAGCCTAAAGATCAAACGCTGAAAAAGTGAGATGACTGAAAGGGGTTAGGGAGAGATTACAACACTTACAGAATTTAAACAGGCTGAAATTGGTTAAATAAAAAAAGAAAGCACCCGTCACGCCATGCTTGAGAAAACTGAGTGTGAATGAAAAGCATTCCTTCCGTCTTTCTGGAATTTTGGTATCTTTCAACCAAAGCCATGGTTGTGTTTCAGTGTGAACATACGGGCATGTCTCATATTAAAGCAAAAAAATGTTATAGGCATCTGTTCCAGGCATCGTCCCCATAGACAGTGCGTAAGGATTAAATAATCTGATGAATATGAAATATCAAATGCTATGTCCTCAAGCCAATTGAACACCTATAGGAGATTTCACTTGCTCTCGCAATGTCCCTGGGGGTTTCATCCAGGTTCTCCAGTTTCCTCTAGCATACCAAAAGCATGCGAGTGCCTGGACTGAATACATTAAATATGCCCCTAGGTGTGAAAGTGTGTGTTTGGTATATTGCAATGAACTGGCATCCCACCAAGGGTGCATTCCCATAATGGGCTCCAAATCCAGGAACCTGACCAGGTTTGTGCAGATGATTGAATGATTCTACCCTACTGATTCTACTCATCATCATTATTATGAATAACCAAAACACCAAATGAATTTCTTTTTTAGGAATGTCCTCCTCCCTGCAAGAAAACAAAAGAAGAAGTCAAGGCATGCTCAATCAATCCTGGACTCTCTTGGTTACTTCAAACTTTTACGACACCGCTTTATGTTGGTTTTCCCTTTCATTTGTCATCCATCTGTATATTGCGACATGTTTTAAAATACCGAGCACACCTTTATAGAAAGACCACCAAGAACAGTGAAACAGCATAGTGAAAAGCAAGCTCAGCACAGCCTGTATCTAGCATGCAGTGGTTAAATCTCTAGAACGAGAACTCCCTTCCCAGACTATGGCTGTATCCTGTATTTTCCAATTATCACCTTTTAAATGCCAGCTGGGTGCATTCCAAACCATCAGGGGGCAATTCCATTTGCACTGCTCTGAGACAAAGTCATGCTCAAGTACTTTCATGGTAAAGTTCATTACAAGTGGAGGGACCACATCACTGTTTTCATTATTTAGGGGGAACGGGTCAGCTCAGCTTTCTGAACCCAGGTCTGTATTATTGATGCCATTGGCAGCACTCTTCCAGGAAATCATACAAAATTGGATGGGATGCCACAGTAGAGACATATTAAGTAGAGGGGGGGACAAAAGACTGGCAAAAAAAGTTTATGAACTGTATACAGGAGTTGAATTAGCATCATCACTGACTCAAATGAATTATGTTCTGATAGCTAGAATTTTTCCTATAGTGACCAATTTATTATACTCATTCTTATTCAGGGCAATCAAAAGTCTGTCCGCTTGTTCTTCATTTCTCCTTCTTTTTTGTTTTGGTGCACGTTTTAAAAAGCAGCATTATATGCCAAGACTCCATTTGCGGTACTGACTTTGAAAATGAGGCCCAGGGTCTTTCTTTGGTTCGTCTGCTATCTAGTGAAACTCGGCATTTGATTTCTCTCCCCTCCCATGCTGCCTCTGTACTGCATATAGGAGCATTTAGCTGTGAATTCATTTTCATGTTTAGAAATACCCTGCTGTGTCGCGATTCAGCTGCTGCATAATAAAAAAATCGGCAACACTACATATGGTCTGATTGGCCTTGTGGGTATTTTTACAGCGCTGTGGCTACGGCGGGGTGTACGCTTTCGAATGCGGGAAGGATTTTTATTTTTTTTTTAAATGTAAAACGAGAGACAGAGAGGAGGGTGGGATACGAGAAAAGAAAAAAGAAAAAAGTCAATGGGGACACAAAGACAGCAACAAGACAAGTCTAGGGTAACATAATGCTACATCAAACACAGTGCCACAAGACAGAGTGTTAAAAAAAATAATAGCCATGATGATTCCTCAAGAGAGAGGAATATCTAAATAATGAGATTGTTGTATGAATGAAAGGGGGGGATTGGATAGCCAGAGAAGAAATATAAAGCAGTAAGCTTTTTCCCAGAGTCATGCCTCCTGATCTAGTCTGTGTGTGTGTGTGTGTGTGTGTGTGTGTGTGTGGGGTGGGTGTTGAAGAAGGGCCTCGGGGACATGCACCTACCTCCACACCAGCAGCCTCTTAATGTGCTGTGTCTAATGCGCCTATTTAGGGTTTGGTGTGCAAGAGTGCAGAGACTCTGTTTTTTTTTTTTGGTTTTTTTTTTTTTTTTTGGATGGGGGAGGCTTGGAGCAGAAAGCGTGGCTATCACCTATCTCAACAGCTGGGGCCCAGAAGGGTAAACAAAAGCCGTCAGGAAGTAGCGCATGGCTGCAGCTGGGCCTAAAAGGCATGCCGATGTGTGTGTCAGTGGGCAGCCAGACTACCAGTGGAGCATCATCCATGTCTTTGCCCCCGATGAACCATCCAGAACAACACGCAATACAGCCCAGTTGAACAAATATGAAATTGAGCTCCTAAATGGGAACAAATATTTCACATAACATCAAAACAAATTAAATGAGCCATAGGCTTCCGAAAGCAGTGGAAGGGAGAAACGAGGACCTTTTTTGTAGTAGACGACAAAGAATAAAGACCAAATTACAAAAAAAATCACATTGGGAGAAGAAAAGGTTGTGCTGTTTTATATTTTGTGTCCAGTCGCCTTAATTTGCAATCTAGTGATAGATCCATTGTGGAATGACCGGATCAAAGGCGTGCCAAATGGACAGACTGGGGTTTGGGGGTTTTGCAGTGGAAGAGACAGAATGGGCTCTCAAAAGGCTCTGCCTCCAAAGGATTTGGTCCCATTCCTGTGCAGTCACTTTCAAATGACCTGGCTTATGACTTAACTTCATAATTACAGTCCTTTATGCTGACTGCATAAAGAACCTGTTTGGTGGCCTGAAGTGGAAGGTTAAACCTTTTAGGTTCACTTTCTTTGGCAAAACAAACCATTTCTTTCTTGCCCTTTCAAATAGCATAAGTGCCGAAAACAGCCTCTGGCAATTTCAGCAGGCAACATTCTGCAATTCAGCCGTGCTTCACAATAAGGCGAAGTGTCATAAAATCCTTGCAGTTCAATTGGCAAGGTATGAACAAAATAAAATATGTCACTATATTGTGGCTATTTTAGCTGACGCTGTGCATTTTGATGGCGCACTGATAAACTGGGATTCATCCCTGGCTAAATGATGTTCTCATGAAAGCAGAAATCCAAAAGCCTCATGAGCGCCACCTGTTTTCTGACCCTTACATATTCACTGATAAATAATCTACAAATTGAATCATTTTTAAAAGTTATTTAGTCTAAATATCACTTCCCCAGGACAAAGCTAGCAGGTTATTGTTAATGGAACATAAAAACATGGAATCTCTGGGGCTCCCAGATATAGGAAAATTAATTTTAAGATATATTTTATTCTCCCTCCATTTCCCAAGTGTTCCCTTATTAGAGTTTATACTACTACTTGTCATTCAAGAGATCTACATTTAGAAGCCATGCAGTCTTCTTAGCGCTTTAGCATCTCTGTCATTCCTACTGCCCCTTGGCTATTTGCACTCTCAGGAATCTGGCCATGGATGGTGTCTGGCACTGCTGGGATGGTTCCAGTGGTCATGCTAAGCTCTGTTACAACTAGCTGCATTTCAGAACAAGGCCTTCTCTAGAGCCTTCAGGCTACAACAGATGTGGATTGACATACTAATACCGGTCAATGTACAAGGCAAAAGTTTGTCAAACTTTTTGCTGTGCCATTCAATTAATTGACACGTATGGCAAACAACAAACAAACCTGATCATTGACAATTTCTTTTTTACATTGATACTCCAGTACAACAGTTAGCATACAGTTAGCTAGCATAACTCTGCCTACCAAATGGCATAAATGTAAATGCTGTAAGAGGAATTTGTATTGTTTTTTTATTTCTATATATAAATCAGGTTGTTGCCATACTTTTACAGCTTTCATACACAACGAAAAGGGCTAAACCTAAATCTACACTCATCAGAAATATCAACTACTTTTGTCTTCAAAATTTTACAAATGTATCGACTTCTATCAGTAGTTTTTTTTTTTTTTTTGTGCAAAATCAGACCATAAAAGAGAACTAATGTGTAATGTGGCCAAGTGCCTCTGTCCTGTTCCCTACTGGTGTCACAGAGCAGTCAGCAAGGAGATTAATGGAACCCATGTAAGAGACACTTCTGAGCTCAGGGTCAGGACCTGGCTAGAGATTCTGTCACTACAGCAACATAGCATTCTCAGCACCTTCCCAACACACTAATGATCTTGTGATTACAAGTACCTCAAATACCTGTGCCTCAAAGTTATCACAATGATGTAACATGACCTCTCCATTCTGATCAGCTGCACACTAGTGCTGGGAATATGGCAATATAGATTATCAGTACTATAGTATATGTTGTCACGGACATAAGAGATAGCAATTTATTTTTTATTACAATAGGATTCAACGGTTTTTACATCAAAAACTTTGTGCCTTGTGTTAACAAATGCAAAGTTATTTTTGCACATGTAGCGCCACTATACAGCTTTTAACATAATAATATTGTTTTATAACATAGTAAGATCGTATAATGCGATAGGAAATTTACAAAAACGTACAAATATGTAAATACAAAAACTTTTTTGTTTTTTTTAACTGACAGGTCTAAACAGACTGCTAAGAACGGATGAACAAACGAATGAATGAACGTCATTTAAAACGCATACAGTATTAAGAACAATCAGCTGTGCATTGCTTATTCTCTTAAACACTTTAGCCTCCATGTTCTCAATAGGGTTGTAGCATATTTGACACTAACTGAATCCGTTTATTGTTCCAAATATTTCTATCTGTATTCAAAATTAAAAGCAAAGTGGAAATAGCCTAAACTAAAAGGGTGTTTTTTGTTTTGTTTTTAATCCATACCACTATGCCCCCGAAACTTAAAGAACATTGGAAAAAAAACCCTCAAATAGTGGCATTTCTATTCATAACTGTATTTGTTTATTCTGGTTAACAATTAATGCATATATATTTGATGTACATGCAACTTCATTCCTTACAAATAATCTACTCACCATTGTGTGTTTAGGTTAAACGTAAAAGCAGTTAAACCAGTCTTTTTTTCCTTTTTCTATTATTAGAACATAATAGTATGTAAAAAAAAAAATAATTTTATCTGTTATATCTAAACGATTTTAAGGCTGTTTAGGGTGAATATGTAAGAGTTGCTCTCATTCAATACAGTAAATTGTTTAAGACAAAAAGTAAAAATGAAAGCAATTTTCTTTTTATTTCCAGATCTCTAATAGGATGCATGTCAATGCCATTATTTTATATTGTTTTCTACAAAAGATGACGAGACAAATAATAGAAAGTGTTGTTGACAGAGTTTCAATACACCTGTCACTTTTCCACCTCCTACTTTTGACAATGAATCAGATTTATTACACCCAGCATAGCATAACCCTTTCATGAAAATTATTTAGGTAGCTTTTTGAGGCTTTAAGTACAGACCAGGTTGCTCTTCCTATCATTGCTCGAAGAACTTAAGATTCGTCTCGAATGGTGCATATCTCATCAAACTTAACTCTTCATATGCAAATTAATAATAGTTAAGGTTAGGGTTTATATTTTTCTTTAATTCATATATAAACTATTTTCCCTGTTCTGGCTACATACTGGAGACATTTGGTTTGAGGTCAAAAGGTGAATAAATGATTTACATTTATATATCTATATATCTACATCTAGATGTGTGCAGAGCATAGCACCTCTGGTGGTAGCCCTCCAATTTTTAGGTGAGCGAGTATTGGAACAGATATTTAATATATTTTAACATTTAATATTTGGTTGAAGAACTCTTGCTTGCAAAAAATGTAACAGGCAGTTGGTGGTTTGTTTGGGTCATTGTCTTGCTGAAATTTACAGGTTCTTCCCAATTAGATTTGATGCATTTCTTTGTAAATTGGCTGGCCAATAGTTGTTGTAGACTACTTCTCTTGCTCCCATCATCAGTTACATCAACAACATAGGTAGGAAAGCACCATGAAAGCCCAAGCCACAATGCATCTTCTTCTACTACTACTACTACCACAGTGTTTGGTCAGTGAGTTGTATTTTTTTGGATCATGAGCAGATCTTTTTTTTCTCCACACTCTTTATCACTGAATAGCATATGCACAGACCTTTAGCAGCTCAAATCTGTATTTATTTCCAAATTCCTTTCTGGCCTTCTGGATGCCACTGCTGATGAGTTGTTTGCATCTTGCAGTGTGACCTCCTTAACTCTAACTCTCTCAAAGTCTTCTTCCAATAATGCATTGTGATACCTTCACCCTGCCCTGTGGAGGTTGTTGTTGATGGCACTGACTGCTGTTTTAGGGTTTTTCTTCACAGCTCTCATAATGTTTCTGTCAACTGTTGTTGTTTTCTTTGGCTGACCTGTTCGATGTCTTGTTGCTAGTACACCGGTGGTGTGGCCTTTCTCTTTCCAGGACATTTCAGATTGTTCTATTGGCTGTGCCCAGTGCTTGTGCAATGACCCCGATAGATTTCTCCTCTTTTTCCAAAATAGCTAGTTTTCCTTCAACAGATAGTTCTTTGGTTTTTATATTGGAAGAATCATTAATGCAATATAAAAATGCAGTTTTGATATCAAAACACAGGGATTCAAACCAAGAGTATACAATCAGTGCTATTAATTTGTTTAAATGCTCTAATAGGCAAGAAAAAGAAACAGCTATCAGACTTTTTTTTCTAATACTTTTAAACAGTCAAAAAAAAATAGGGTGTTTGAAAGAAAAAATAAACGATTCCTGAATTGCTGATTCTTATCTTCACCTTTTGATGAAATACCTACAGTGTGTAAAAAAAGTGGGGGGATTTGTGTTCTGCTCCTGTTTGCTCAAATTTGTACAATTGGTTTTTTTTTTCCAGATCAACTTTAAAGGTGCTGACTAACTTTGTTTAGCCTATTTAAAAATAGGCAAATGATGCAGACATTTTAAAACCGTGGAACATTGTAATTGCCCTTTGAGTCGTTAAGGAAAGTAAGATTAACAGAAATGGAATGCAAGAGTAATTAGCCATTGATTGGCATTGAAGAGAAGAACCTGTTAAGGGAGAGGATGGTTTAACAAAGCCGTGAGCTTTGATGAGAGTCCTGCCCTTAACCGCATTCGATGAGTAAAGCTGTCCACCCCCACATTTACAGCTGACCTGCCTTTTCCTGTAAATAAGTGACGTGTTCTTAATGGTGCCCAGACCCAGCCATGGGAAAAGGTTTCCAGCCTCATCAGTCCTTCCTCGTAACAAAAGCGCCACATTTCATTGCACCTCCACGAACAAAGGAGTTTGGCTCTGTTTCAATACGGAAATAAATTGAAGAGAATGGTAGCCTCGGGGACGCTCGTCTCGCAAGTGACCCTTAAACCTGAGGTAAACCTTGTGGCGTCAAAACAAAGATTAGCTCCTCCTTTTTACACTCGGGAAAGAAAAAAAAGTGCAGACAGCTTTTGACAGTTGTTTTCGGTTTGCAGGGGAAAAGTGGCTGTCATAAAGCAGGGGATAGGAAACAGGATAAGCACTCGAGCCAAAGCTATAAAATGCTCACTGGGAACTTGAAAGCCACGCAAGCAAAGTTGAAGACTGCCATCTGGAAACAATAAACAAACAAAAACTAACCAAACAAACATTATGTGTAGGGGGGGATTAAGAACCTAAAGCTTTCACTGTAAACAACTTGTGGGCTGACTAAGGTGGAAAGGTACATGCTTCATTCTGATGAACCAAGTAAAGACAAACAGACACTCAAGGTTCTGTGTGTGTTTGTGTGTGTGTGGCAGGACTACAGCCTTGTTCTAATGAGCTGCAGCTCTACTTAGTGACATGACCAGGGGCCCATCACACACCCCATTAAGGGGACAAAGCAAACAGCCCTGCTCGCCTGCTTTGTTTCCACCTCAAATGGCTGCATCCAGTCACCACGCACGCGTGTGAACACAAAACCCACTCGCCACCAGGATATCTCACTGAGGCGTGGTCATCGAGTCAGTCATCCTGATTGGCATCCATACATACAGGACATAAACTAGACACCTTGTTAATATTCATACAAAAAAATTATATTCAATGCTTATTTATCTCTAAGGAGTTTCAGACCTGAAAAAGGTTATGGATGTACATTATGATAGAAATGCACACTTCCGCATTGTCAGCCTGCTAGAAAGAAGTTATACAAGACTTCAAAGTCACCATAAACCTAATGCAACTCATAAAACAAGGTAACTGGTGATCAGCATATGTGTGAACTAAGCACATAGGGTTTGGCTAAGGCTCTTACACGGATCAAATTTCTGAAAATGAAGCCATTCCAGTGGTTTCCACAGGCACCGATTTTCCTGTCAGTGGTTTAGCAAAATATCCCATAAAGTGTTCAAATTACTTAACATAAACCAATAACTGCACATCCAAAGTAGAAAAAAAATAATAAAACTGGTGGAGTCATAAAATGCTTCAGACTAAAAAATATATCCACTAAAAATGAGCATTTTAGAGTTTATAGAATTGACTTTCACGGATTATAAATTTTCATAAAATCCACAAATTCTGTTTCATCCAATGTTCACCTTCAATACAGTGCAAACATTTGCAAACAGCGGTTTTATTGTCTAAAAAATGCTCCAAACCTTATCAGGTGATGCTAGTATCAAATAACATCAATATTGAAGCCAAATGCAGAGTTTGAGAAGGTGCAGGTCGTGATATGCAGCTCCTGCTATTGTTCATGGTCGAGTGGAGTTTCCCCCTCCCAATTGAAATGCTCATTTCCAAAACTAATGAGAACCGGTGAAACGTCCTCACCGGGACATCAGTGAGTGGGACCCAACCTCAGGGCTCCACTCTCTCCATTTACATGTGCAGCACCATGGGAAATCTGCTCCCACTATTATTACTCGACTTATTGCTTCTGTTCTTTACATATTTAATTTTTTTCAAGCAGTCATAAAAAGGAGGGATATCATTCGATTGCACGTTGCGATGCGAGTCCTAATTGTACTGTAAGTCCTATTTACTCTAGTATTTTATTTAGACAATGGTTATTATTTGGTTTGGGCTAAAACTGCAGTAGAATTTTTATTTTCTTGGAACACACACAGGCAACATTTCATTTGAGGATCTGTAGTGATTCCAATGTATTTGGAGGGGATTGATCAGTATTTCACTGAAGGATTTGAAACCATAACCCCACTTTAATTACTATTTAGCACTTTAATATGTATAACCAAGTAGATTTATGCAATCTGTTTCTGAGATTGCAGGGGAAAGTAAGCAATTAATCCATCACCTCTATAATAATCAACAGACATAAAACTACTTGAGAAAGAAAATTATACATTTTAATCCCATTTACTTGCTGTTTAAATAATAAAAAAATAAACTGGATGCTTTTAATTTCCATGAATGCCAGTTTGCTTACAAAGCTGTTGTGCCACACAGACCAGCAGAACATTGTGCACACTGACCCCAAGAGGCTGCAGAATGAATTACTACCACCTAAAATTGCTCTAAGCCCCCCAGTGTACTGAACGCAGGAGACGGCTAATGCTCAGAAGGGCTTCACATAGCCTGCATGATAGCTTTCTGTGTGAATCACCAATCTTTGTTATTTCAACATACTAAATTGCCCAATGAGACCTAATGCAAAAAAGTCCTTCATTTCCTGTCAGTTTCTCGAAATCAACCAGCTTTCTCGGCTGCCTGAACCCTAAATATGAAAAAAACTAAACATGAACAATCTAGTTAAAACTATGGACACAATAACAATGTGTCACTCTCCATGATGTCAAAAAAAAAATCAATAGGCTCATATTCTTCACGTTTAACATTATTCGGCTGTAGTGAGTTTGCGTCTCAGTAAACGAAATGACTGACAGTCGGACCAACTCTTATTTTTATACTTACACAGCATACGCAGCAGGTGGTGAGTAAGGCAAAAAAAATCATTTGTCAATCTTCACAATATTAGTTCTCTGCAAATAAGCATTCTAGTAAACCATAGTAGACTTTTCTGTCTGCATTCTGACCGATCTAAGAAGGTCTGACAAATTGTCTACCTGTATTTTATTCAAAACATGGCACTGGAGGTAATCTCAAAGAAAAAAAAAAAACTTTTAACCCCTGAGACATCACAGATTCATTAGTTTGTCTGAATTAGTCTACAAGACATCCTGGAATTAGAACAGGCAGAATATATAAAATTCCATTATGGAACTGTGCTATAGTAAATTTACTGGAATGTAATATGTCAAAATATATAGATGGATTAGATCAGAGAGAATATTTCCTGTGATGGGTGTATATGAAAACGTGTCAAGTATTCACATAAAAAAAGGGTTCTCTCTCTTTCATTAATTATTCAGAATTGATCATCAATAAAACGGCAACTATTGTCATGATGATTACATTTGGGCAAACTTTGGCGCATTCCAACAAAATCACCTCATATTTCCTGTTACCTTTTAATCTCCACAATGTTTATTTAATCTGGGTTCAATGCTCAGTGGAAATCAGAGGCCCTGTTTTGGTCAAAGGTCTGGTTTTTGAACAAGATTCTCTTGTGGCATTGCTCACACATTCCTAGCAGACCGTGTTTATACAGATGCAATTCTGAGGCCTATCTAAGGTGCCGCTCTCTGGCCGAGCTCCTGTGTTGATCAAAGTGTTTAAATGCAAGAGCAGAGGCACTTGTTTGGGTCAGTGTTTTTGTCTGTGGGGACTCGGAGCACAAATGCCCATCTGCTGGCCTTATGGATCTTCCTGGCTTCCTCCAGGACAAGAGTGCTCTGGCCTGCCACCCCTCCACATTCAGTTTACTCAGCTGGCCCCCAATCCTGTGTCCAAGTCTTTGTTTTCCCCCAGCAACATGTGTTAGGTTAATGCTCTGTAACAAATTTCAAAGGCTATCTTAGGAGGGTCAACAACAGGTAATAGACCGATTTATTGATGTACTTGTCTAAAAAAGGAGAGCCAAAAAAATCCTTTTTCATTTGGAAAAGATTGCATTGACCTTCCCCTTAGAGACAAATCTAGACTAATCTCTTATATTTTCTGGAACTGTGGAAATTAGTAACCGTGTTATTTTGTACTAAATGCACCCTTTACTTGGTTCACTTCTTTTATAGATGCACTGTTACAGTGGTGGCTTATAGTCGTGTTATACCGTTCAAGTGCAAGGTTTCAAATCAGACCATTTTCTGCTAAGTGCACTAACCCTTAATTTAATGTTTGGTTAAAGAGGGTCTAAGTGGATTAGGGCCACACACGCCTTTGCTATGGTCACCAGCGCCAATCAATGTGGAAATGATTTGTCAACACATGACTATTTGCTCAGGACTCAATTGTTTTTCTATGGGATTCCAAATGCAACATCTGCAGCGTACGTGAAACAGCAAGTTTTAAGTATTTAAATATTTTTAATTCCAACTGTGGTTGGAAAAAAATCTTACGTGTTATACACATATTTCAAACATTTGAACTGCATTTTTTTTTTTTTATTCTATTCATAATGAAGTTTGCAGCCACATACTGAGTCTGGCCTGGTTTTGTTCAAAGTTTTACTTATTCTAAATGAAAGAAAAAGTTCATTATTGGCGTTAATAGTGCTTGGCATGAGGTACTTTGAAACCTTGTACAGCCTACAAAACTCCTGTTTATGATGCAGTGTCGATCTGCAGGCAGCATAAAACAGATTACGGCTTATCCAGATATACCCAAAACAGAAGGGTGCAAAGGAATCTATTAAATTTCACTTACCCCCTGAATAGTTTGTAAACTGAGGCTATTCGAAAATCCACCTTTTGATTTATGCCTAATGCCTCTCCAAAATTGCTTCCTATTTCCCTTTGCACAGTTGCTTTTAATTGAAGAAGTTATAGTAGCACATTACATTTCAACGTTTTATAACCTGTGCTATTAAGTCTTGGCAGGCCTCAAAAGAGGAAGCTGCCCATTAACTTATAGGGTCTAGGCCTTGGCGGTGTAATTGAAAAGCTCTAGGCTACTTTCATCACTTGTCGACTTCATAGTGCCAGTCAATGTTTCCTTTCGGAGGCTGCGACATCTTTGACAAGTGGGTGTTGGTGACATAACGCAGTGCCAGTGGCGACTTGTTTTACATAAACCATGCACACTTACAATGCCTGAAACAGAGTGCAGCCTGCGCACTTAGCCTGGTATGCACCCTCAACTCTTACTTTACTTCACCTCACTTTATCTGCATGGAAACTTGGCGCCATTAGACACTAAACGGACAAGCTTTTTCTTTTTTTTTTATTGAAAAACATTAATTAGTTGTGTTCCCTTAGAAAAAGTGAATGGTTTTGTTGTTCAGAAATTAAACGAGAAACAAGGAACCGGTGGCTTTAATTAATAGAGCTAAACACATCCTCATGGGAGCGCCCGAGAGAACCTCAGGCACTAAAACTGTCACTGTACGCACCTTGTGCTCACACGCAAGCCGAAAATATGATGATGCCTGCCGTGACAGTCACGTCACACACTGTAGATGAGCCGTGCCATCAAAACAGCGCCTCTGGAAATTCATCTGCCTTGAATTTAAGCCACCTGGCACCATGTTCCAGTGACCAATATGGACAGATTACTAGGACCTTAAACTATTCCTTCTTTGTAATTGACATTTAAACTGTTTGAAGTTCCTTGTTAAAGTCTCTAAAGATGAATCAGGTGCAGATGTAGCCTCCCATCCTTACAAAGTACAGTACTGGCTAATTGAGATGGGACATGTTAACCGGTTCTTAGCTAACACAAAACAACGAGCTTACCCTCTCTTGTGCACTCTCACTTTCCTTTTCTCTCTCCCTCGCAAGGTCCCCAAATGTTTCTTTCAATTCATTTATTTTTGTCAAATCAACTGTGCCAAAAAAATTCGTGGAGAAACAGCGAGGGGAAACAAGGTCAAACACTGCCAAAACAAATGTGGCTTTGTCAAATGTTCTAAAATATTCATGATGCAAATCATTTAGAAAAAAAAAAGCCCCAGTGCTACAATCAGTTAGTTCATAATTAAAAATCTCACATGCAGGCAGTTCAGGGCTTGATGAAAAAGGGACGTTTAGTTTAATCTTAAATTAAATTTTACAGCATTAAGATATATTCCCTTGTCCATTCCCTGCCTCCTAATTTAATACTGCTGGATGAATTCCATCTACACTGGAAGAAAATGCTACTTCAGAAAATGTAAAAGCAATTCATATTGTGGACTATGATCCAGTACATGGATGTGGCCCAGTTATTTAAAGACATAATTACTGCATCTGTATTATTGCAATGTGACTGTTACAGTCACCAGAGAAGCAGGTGAAATAAAAGAAAGTACCTTGTAGCACAGTGTAGACGGAACGAACATGTTAACGCTATTTAAAATACAGTGAAGCACCCATCACCTCTGGCCTTTTTTTTTTTTAACAGGCAAAACATTATAATTATAGCTAAAACGTCTTCATAATCCAATTAAGAAACTGGAAGAATTTAACAACTGAGCCTTGCTTCAACATTACTTATGGAAAACCACATAGTGAGAGACATTTCCAGGAATGGAATTGTGGGATTTTTAAAACACAAACCACATTTCCACTCCACAGTAATCAAGCATTTTAACAAAATAAAGTTGCAGTATCAAGGAAAAACTGATTCCTTATAAAATATTCCTCAAATGGTTAAACCTAAGGAGCAAACCGACATCAGATCAGTGCTAGGTTTGGCTGGCTATGCTGACTCACTTGATATAACAAGTGCCAACATTAAACTTTGGTATTTGGCGGACTTTAAAATAAACCCTCCATCACCTGCCCAACTTTGGGCCAAAGTAGATTTGAAGTAGATGAAAGCCTGTTGGTCCTGGTGGCCCAACATTGGCCCTTTACATTCAATTATTTCTGGACCTAGTGCTGACTAAACATACTGGCTGAATTGCAAGACTATTTAAAAGTGGCCCTTTTGTGTATTTTGAAGATTTCCTTAAACAAATAAACAATTAGGGAAAGCCGTAGCTCAGTGATTAAGGCTCTGGGTTACTGATCAGAAGACTGGGTTTAAAGCACCAGTATCATCAAGCTGCCACTCTCAGGGCCCCTGAGCAAGGCCCTTAAGCCTCAGGAGCCCAGGGGTGCTGTATCATGGTTGACCCTGCACTCTGACCCCAGCTCCTAATGTCACTGGGATATATGAATAAAGAAACTGGCTGTAAATGTGACAAGAATAAAGCACCCTTTTTTATTTTTTGTTATTAAGACACATCAAGTAGGCTTTTATTGTCATTTCAAACATATAAAATACGGAACACAGTAAAAAGAAACATCATTCCGAAGGGCTACATAATACAAAATAAATTAACCAAAAGTAACAAGACACAGAACTCCACAAAACTCACTGAAGCACAACATAAAGTGCACATGTGTGACATGTGTCTACTGTCTCACTTTCTTGTGTTTTTGCTCTAAATCACCCACAAATTCAGTACATTACAGAAGAATGTATTGTCTATATAACAATGAATGAATTGTATTAACAATTTGGGCAAAACTGCAATTTTGTGCAAACAGTTAATGTATTCATTTATGTATGTGTGTGTGTGTGTGTGTGTGTGTGTGTGTGTGTGTGTGTATCAGCCCACTCTCTTTGTATTGAGTAGTCAAATGGCTCACATAACATAGTCTAGATCAGGGGTCACCAACCTTTTTGAAACTGAGAGCTACTTCTTGGGTACTGATTAATGTGAAAGGCTACCAGTTTAATACACACAGTTTTTAGTTTGATCTGAAATTTGCTTAATTTACCTTTTATTATATGTTATTATTAATAATTAATGATATTCATCTATGTGAAGACACGGATCATGTTAATGATTTCTCATAATAAGTATCAACAATGATTTAACAAAGTAGGAAACAGCTATTTTCAGAAAAGGCCCACAGGCTACTCATGTGGTCCTTGCAGGCTACCTGGTGACCGCGGGCACCACGTTGGTGACCCCTGGTCTAGGGTATGAATACTACGGTATCTTTTTCCCCAGACAATAGGAGAGTGAAGAGTGTGTGTATGAGGAGTGTGTGAGATAAACCACAATGCTCGTGGCTTTTCATATACAGCATCTGAGTGACACAACAGTGCTTTGAAAGGCATTTCTATGACATCAATTTTTGCCAATTTTTCTATTATTTGGAGGACTGAATTAATTGATTAGAATAAATTCATTGTAATAGATACAAGTATAATTAATTATATGCATAAAAAATGCCAGCACAATCTGCAACAAAGAAAATATATTTTTCAAAAAAGATCAAATAAACCCATAGCGAAAAATCAAGAAAATAAATCGGGAAAACCGTGGACCTGGCAACACTTTCGAGTGCACGGGTATGTCATTCACTTGACACGCACTCATACAGTGTATAAATAAACATCTGCTGCAGCTGCACTGGCTGACTGGACACAGGTCACTGAATGACATGAAATTAGCTTTTTTTATAAATGAATCAGCCTTCAAACTGTTTGCAAAACAGCAATTGTGTTTTATGGGAAAAATCACTTACAATCACAAACACATCCATGAACGTCAATGTCATGAAATCGCAATGAGCGCTTCACCCTGACAACCAGGAACGCAAAATGGCTTATGTCAGCTTTATAACCTCTCTTTCACCTCTGCCGAGAAGCAGGAAAAGCTACAGAACCAACACAGAGACGTGTCCTGGAGAATGAGTAATCTCTAGCGAGATCTTTCAAAACTTACTGAGCAGACTGTCTCCTGGAAACTCGAGCCATGCAGAGCGCCATGTTTTCACCGTCATCTTCAACTACATTTCTATTGGCTGGCGGCCGCGTCTCTTTGTGCGTGTTACGCCTTCTGATTGGTCGAAGAACGATAGGCGTGGCCAGGAGGAAATTTAAAGCTGCATCACAGACAGACTATTTTGGCCTAACAGACAATAATTATGCAGAATTATGCAGTCTGGTGGTTTTTAAAAAATCATTTCGAAGCAGTGTTTCACCCAGTTGCTCTGTTATCTGTTACCAGTGTGGCCTTCCTTCTTTTTTCAAAACCTACTTAGTCATCACACCTATACTTCCATGAAAATCCATTGCATGATGATGCTGGTTGTTATTTGTATGAGCAAGCGTGACAGAAAAATAAGAGCAAGGACTGCAGTGACTGAGCACCCCAGGAGCTCTGCACAGCAGAGGCGGATTACTACTACTACCGTCAGCCAGGTCCATGTGTGGCTCACAAATGACACGCAATATTTGGCATGATTAAGTCAGCAGGGGATTCTCTCCAAATGTCAGGATTCAAAAAGCAGTTCCCGGATGTTTGTTAGCTGTGGGCACAGAGCGTTGCACGAAATTGGGGGACACCTCTGCAAGCTCCACAAGAGCACCATGCAGAAAAGAAATAAGCCATCTGGGTGCGAATAGGCTACCATCAAATACTCGAGTCCCATTCAAAGTATACAGCAATTTGTATAAATTCAGAAATGAAAGATTAGTTGGTTACAGCTTTATATTCATCACTCCAGAACTCTCCACTCTAACCATATAAACCAGTAGACTGTTCCTGTGTGATTCAGTAATAATACATATACTGTACATGGGATAGCCTTGGGTAGCAGCAGCTATACATCTGGTGAAATCAGTCCTGCTTCTATTTTTCCAATTTGTTTCAAATGCATGAAAATGTGTTAGCAGCTGTGAGAAGAGTAGGCTTGAAACCAAGCCTGCTGTGCACCTCTACTTCTAACGTGACCATAGTCACTCTTCAGCTACACCAATCTTATTCTGCACATGGTACAATATGCATAACTGCATGTATCTCATTGGATGTTTCTTCCATTTGAACATATCTGACCACTTGTCTAGTCATATAAGGTAATATATAGTAATATACCAATGGTAAGACCGTACGACTTATTGAGTGCAGTATGAGTGTAAAATCTGTGTGATCACATACAGACCTTCGCACAAATGCAAAATAAATCAGATGCGTTATAGTTTGAAAATTCCACTCATTGGTTACTTGGAAACTACCTTTTTTTCTGCCTTCATTATCCACAACTGTTGTCCACTAATCCCATTTTGATAACATTTGGCACACTTTCTTTGGATCACAGCAAGATACTCAACTTCTATTCTGGTCTCCCCTAGGAACCACTGAGCCCCCAAAAGCAGCTTGGGTTTGCTTCAGCCAAAGAAGGGCGCATGGCATATGAAGCAAGTTAATCAATATTGCACACAGTGGTTCAAGACCCAAGCAATTTCCCTCACTTTAGAGAAATCAGTATACCTGCTGTATTCCTTTGATGCCAGCCTACAGCATGGAAAGCACCTAATGATCCTTTCCAAAAGCCAATGGTGAATTTTTATGTAAGAATACATGTCTCGCCTCTCCTTCCCTCCTTTGTCCTCCATAGCACTCCCTGATACAAATGGACAATGCATCACCAGGGTTTGATGTCTCTGATGTCTGGGTTCATTAAAAATCTTGAAATAGTGCCAGGATTGAGGTCTGGAGATTTAGGAGTGACAAAATTTATGGATGGCAAGTCACCACCCCACTCCAGCATTTCTAATAAACAAACGGTTTCTCTTTCCAATTTAAATTTCTCATTATACTGTGACTTTTTGAAAATGTGTTTTGATTTATATTGAATATTTTATCTGTAAAACTGTATAATTGATTAGATTTACTTGGCTCTGATATTCAACTATGATCTCTCCTAAAACAAAAAAAGAGAGACAAAGACAGAGAGAGAGAGAACTCCAAAGGTGTATTTGCATGACAGAAACCAAAAGCATATCTGAAAAAATTGACCTGCTTAAAAGTTTTGATCTTGCTTTCTTGAAATAAACAAATGTACTTCATAGATATCTTACTACAAAATGAACGCTTCCTTTGAGGTTTGCTTATACGTTTAGACTCAATCATTGTAATATTCCTTTAAAAATATATATAAAAAAATAATGATATATATATATATATATATATATATATATATTAAGTTCCTTAAATTAGAACATTTGTAAGTATCAATACAGCAGGGAACTATTTGAATATTGACTTAATTACCAGTCTTACCCAACAAGATTACTGTAAAAATTTGTTTTAGAAATTGAACAATTATAATGAATACATGAATTAGTATTAATTATAATGAATTAATTAATCAATTATAAAAGCCCCAACTGTAAATAATGAGAACAAATTTCTATTCGTATTGAAGCAGTATAATTTGACAAAAAAAACTCTGGGAGATAAGGGAAAGAGCACGTGAGCAATAATGTTGTTGAACATACATACATATATGTATATGTGTATATACGTGTATATATTTGTGTGTATATATATATATCAATTTTTTTTACCTTTTTTTTTATTAATTATCTGTAGAACGATTATTAAAAAATTAAACATACAGGACTGTGTTATATGGTATAAACTAGGTGACATGCAGTCTCTGGTAATTTTTGAAGAATCCCACAATGCACAAAAAATTCCTACAATGTAAACAAAACACCATACATTTTTTATGCTTCGCTCATTTATCATATGTAAATAAGCATCTAAAAAAATTCCAAAATGTGATTCTAAAACCAGTCATAAATACACCAGCTAGTTAGTAATATAAATGCAATAAAATTGTATGTAAAATATATACGTTTAAACTTCTTATAGAGGATCTTATAAAATGAATTCAAACAGAAAATAAATATTAACCACCAATCATGCCAAATCATTCCACACTTTAAAGCCACATCGTCCTCAACCATGAGATGTTTTAATATTTATTTGGTTTCCCAAGGAAACGGAAGTCTTGTAGCAGGCTGGAGAACATGACTCTGGAACACTAAACTGTGTTCACCCGCTTACCTTTACAAATGATATCATGGCAATTTTTTCACACTCTTCAGCCCAGTGATGTTTTGCCAACTCATTTCCTATGATACCTTGTTACACATCCAGCTGTGAGTCAGAGGCTTGCCGTGAGGCTCGGCGCGTTGCTCCCTGCTGCTGCTACCCAATGACCTGGAAGCCAATTGGGAATGCCAGAGCCTGCAGCATGTGCTGCACTGACGGAACAGCATGGCACTGTCAAATGCCCTTTTATATAAACTTTCCAATGCTCCCTGATTTTTACAGATGAGTAAGCGCCAGCCAAGTGGACTCTCCGATTTGTGAATAGTGGGTTTCCCCTGTTCATTTTACTGACCCTTTTTCAAGAAGCATGATGATCTATTGTTTGGCTTGAAGGCCAGTGCGCACTGCTGATTATTGCTAAAGGAGCTATGATTGCAGGTGGCAGAATGATTTGATGGGTTGAAAAACAATTGAGCTTACAAGAAAAAAGCCTGAAATAGTGGTCATATATAAGAACAATCTTTAACTTTGTACTAAAATCATAATAAAAATGTCAAAAACTAAATAAATAATACGCTGAAATCGAATAGTTGCTGAAATAGGACAATCAGCATTTCAAGAAAAATTGTCTAAAGTGAAACAAGCAAGAATATTTTTGGACATATTCATTGATATATTAGTGATGAGCATGATATTGTACACAGTTGCACATAAGTAATGCATGTATAGATTGCAAACAAATGCTGTACAAAGTACTTTGCACATGATTTAAGATTGTCTTGTTATAACTCATCACACCTTTAGGCCCATAATTCTGAGTGATAAAGTCTGTGAGACGTTTTGGAGGTTTTTCCACCCACATTAATAATCACGGCACTAGATGGATTGATTAATCTAAATAAATAATAAATGTAAATAATGTTTTGTGATAGACTGGTGTCCCATCCAAGGTGTATTATGCTGATAATGTATTACAGGTGTTAACATTTAATTTATTTGAAAAATGTACAGTAATTTATAATATATCTGATGCAGAGAAGCTCGTCCATGCGTTTATGACCTCCAGAATAGACTACTGTAATGCGTTACTAGGTGGATGTCCTGCGTCATTAATAAACAAGCTTCAGTTAGTTCAGAATGCGGCAGCCAGAATTCTCACAAGGTCAAGAAAATATGACCACATAACCCCGATCTTATCGTCCCTACATTGGCTTCCGGTTAAGTTTCGAATAGACTACAAACTACTGCTACTCACTTATAAAGCACTAAATGGTTTAGCTCCCATGTATCTCTCCAGTCTTCTATCACGCCGTCACGCTCCCTGAGATCTCA
This sequence comes from Silurus meridionalis, assembly GCF_014805685.1. Lineage (NCBI taxonomy): Eukaryota > Metazoa > Chordata > Actinopteri > Siluriformes > Siluridae > Silurus > Silurus meridionalis. Next base: position 11,096,267 of record NC_060886.1, read on the forward strand.
AAACTCTGGGCTTCTAGTAGTTTCCGAGAATAGCAAAGTCCAATAAAGGTGGTAGAGCATTTTCACATTTAGCTCCTAAACTCTGGAATAGTCTTCCTGACAGTGTTCGGGGCTCAGACACACTCACCCAGTTTAAGTGTAGATTAAAAACATATCTTTTTAGCAAAGCCTACACATAACACACATCACATATCATAACCTTGTGCTCCAGAACATCTGATCACATGCACATTATCAACTTGTGCTGTTAATATCATGAACAGCAGCTACGCTAATTCCTCTCCACTGCTTCTCTTTCTTTCCCCATCCCGAGGCTTCCTGAGGTTTGGCCAGCTCCAGTCACGTCCCACCTCATGAAGATTATGGACTTTAAAGAAGTAGATGCCAAACTCGCAAACATCTTGAACCATCTAGAGACGTACCAGTGCCAATTGGATCCCACTGCATGTGTGGAGTTTGACATTGGACTTCCTGAAGTGTTTAAAGGCTCTGGCATGGATCTGTGATGATCACAAATGTTGAGCTCAGTAGCTCCTACTTTTATACCAAAGACTGTTGAAAGAACATTTACTTATAATCTTATACTCCAGTGCTCATGTTAGTTCTCACTCTCCAGTGTTCTGTATTGTTAAAAGATTTATGATCAAACTCTTGATGTCACCCAAATGAGGATGGTTCCCCATTTGAGTCTGGTTCCTCTCAAGGTTTCTTCCTCATTACATCTAAGGGAGTTTTTCCTTGCCACAGTCGCCACGGCTGCTCATCAGGGATAAATGCACACCATTCACCTTAACTGTTGATTTCTGTAAAGCTGCTTTGAGACAATGTCTGTTGTGAAAAGCGCTATACAAATAAACTTGACTTGACTTGACTTGATAATATGACGTACACATAAAAACATATTCAAGTATATCGAATAATTTAGATTATTTAGAATTTCTTGATTTATATCATTTTAGTTCAATGTATGGCTGCATGTCTATGTCAAATCATCATCTCTCTTCAGGTTTAAATTGAGGGGAAATTAAAACTACTGGAGCTGCTGACCTAGTGGCAGTGGCAGGTGGTCAGTCTCGTCACCCTGTATCATAGAAACGCTTACAAGGGGAGTTTTTTTCTCTTTTTTTCAGTTTTTTAATCCCTGAGTTTGGTTGGTTGGCCCCAACTCCTACTTTCTCACTTCATTTAACCAAATTAATGAGCACGTTCAGACCTGCTTAAAAAATTCCCTCCTGTGGGAGCCTTGTTTACTGCAAACATGTGGTCTGCAGGTTTGAGGTGAACAAACATTTCAATGCACATGTACCTAAACAACGATGAAAGGAAACAAAGGGCTTATTTCTAAAAAACAAAAGACTCTATGTCGGTGTTTATTGTCTCTATGTAGGTGTAAAATAAAGCGACAGAACTTCTATAATTAAGGCTATTACAAATAGATATATTTATTTATTTTTAAAAAAGTATTAAAAACACATTAAAGCTCACATTAATACTTAAAATCAGTGAGCAACCATGTCTCAGAGCATAGCCTTAAGCGTCAGTGGTGTAACTGTTGATTATGCATCCATCATCCATTTTGTTCAATGTTAATGCAATCTCAATCTCAATCTCAATCTCTGTCTCTCTCTCTCTCTCTCTCTCTCTCTCTCTCTCTCTCTCTCTCTCTCTCTCTCACACTCTCTCTCTCTCTCTCTCTCTCTCTCTCTCTCCATTTCAAGCGTTCCTCCTCATCAAAAAGACAAGGACAATGTGCTGCCTTATTTCAATATGTACCATGTTTGTGTGGTCTCTAGGCTGATATGAGTTCATGCATTATTTATATTCAGTTTTGCATAAGCATTTCCCCCATCATCCTTGTCACTTACATGGTCAACATTATGAAATCGGCTTGCCATAAGCATGGCTTCACACAGTGGTCACAACTGGCTAGTTAGTAAGGACACGACTTGTACTGGGGACAAGTACCAAATGCCACTCCAGTGACCCGTGAATTTTGAAAACAAGTGAACACTGACAGTAAGACAAGTGACAGCGGCATCTGATTATTGATACATTACTTGGACGAAGAAGCTGTGTCTTTACATGTGGCTGATTATTGACCACTGGGACCTATAAACTGGCCAAATAGAAATAAATATGCAAAGAAATTAATAGTTTAAAATAGCCATATGAAAACAAGTCAAGACAAGTCAAGAAGCTTTTATTGTCATTTCAACCATCTATAGCTGATGCAGTACACAGTGAAATGAAACAACGTTCCTCCAGGACCCTGATGCTACATACAACAACATAAAGCTACATAACAGAAAACACAGAGCTAAGGACTAGTAAGTGTCCTCACCACGCAACCTGGTGCAAACAGTGCAAGACAGACAGTGCAAAGACAACACAAGACAGCGCAAAGACAACACAAGAGAGTGTAGGACCAATACACAAAACACAAAATAGCGCTGCCAGTAAACCTGCTGTATTTTACACAGTGCAGTATGTAAAACAGAACTGAGTACAGGAGTGAACATGTAATTAAACAAAAATGGAAACAAGATGGTTTGTGCAAAAAACCTATAGCAGCAGTCAAGAAAAGATGTGCAAAAACAACATGTAAACAGTCTTTAGTAATGGGGTGATATAATATGGGCATGGATGTGTGAAGTGAGTACGAGTGTGTACAGATAATATTTGTAGAAATTTGAATTTTTCTCTTATTTCTTTTGTTGTCAAATATGTAAAATGTTATAACGTTATAGTATAATGTTAAAATGCATGTATAAGTCAAATATGCAACCAAAGTGAAATATAAAACCCAAATAAATAAAAAAAGTTTAAATAATCTTTCCGTAATATATATAAATTATGAATCAGGAGTTGTATGTCATGATATTTACCATCTCTAACCCATTTCCATTATACCATCCAGCCATCCATTCATCCGTCCAGCCATCCATCCATCCATCCATCCATCCATCCATCCTTTCATCTATCCTTTCATCCATCCAGCCAGCTAGCCAGTCAGCCAGGAAAAAATAAATCACATAATTCACACATTAAAATTCTCAAGGAGCCAAATTTGCTCTTGCCCCTCATCACACCCGAAGTGTTGCCCAGTCCATAAACCCTGTTTATGTTAGCACCTTTTTTTATATAAATATCCTCCCTCCCCAGGCATGAGAACAACTGTCAGTGAAACATTTGTTTCTCATTTTTCACTGCTGAAGCCCGTTCAAAAGAAGCCGAACTGTGACAAGGCGTTAGAATGTACACCAACACTTAGTGTATTTGCCCCTGAGAAAAGTTTAGCAGTTAAGCAGATGGGTTTAATCCATTGTGTGGTTTTCCCTCCATTAAGGAAATAGTATGTCTATTATACTGAATTAATCTGACGCTAGTGAATGAATATAATCCTGTGTTTATAAATATGAAAATTATTTCTAAATGACCAACATTTGGGGCTGCATTACAGCAATAAACAAATACTTTACCTCATCACCAGTTTAATAAGGTGAAATCATGAGTTCATCTATCTATCTGTCCCTCCGTCCTTCGGTCTGTCCGTCCATCCATCCATCCATCTATCCATCCATCCATCCATCCATCCATCCATCCATCCATCTTTGTGTAGTTCTGTGTGATGTTTGATCTAGCATCTTGGTCCTGGATGAACATTGCTTTATTTAATCATGCACAGTACCTTCATTTAGGATTTTGTTTTATGTATGATATTTAGGACTGTTCTTCAGATGATTACTAATTATATTGTAGGCTGTAATAAGACTTTCAGAAAACAAAAACAAGCTGCGAGTTTACCTTTGTCACCCGCTTGTTTATAGGTTATTCTATATGTATATGTTATATACTGTATCACTGAGGCATGTCTTTTGTTTTAATAATGGGTGAATTAATAGTAGTAAGATTTGAGCATAAATAAATAGCCAGCAAAAGTGAGTATATTAGGTATTGAATGAAGGTGTGCAGAGAGCAGGAGCACTTCCTTTCCTGCCTGTGTGCAAGAGATAAGTACTAGGGGACCAAGTCTAGGACAATGACCAGTCTCTCTCTCTCTCTCTCTCTCTCTCTCTCACACTCTGTCTCTCTCTCATACACATGTTTGACTTACTACTACTAGTACTAATACTCTACTCTTACCACTACAACAACAACAACAACAACAACAACAATAATAATAATACAATATGAACAGGCACTAACTATAACCGTATTAACCATCACTCTCTATTGGTTTTATAAGTAAAAAAGCTGCTGTTTCTCATACAGAAAAATCCCCACCATGTCATACTTCTTATTCCATGTGAAGACATTTGGTCCCCAACAAAATTTTAAAACATGTGCACACACACACACACACACACACACACACACACACACACACACACACACACACACACACACACACACATTCTGACACTGATTGGGCTTAATGAGCAGCTCACTGTCAATGTTGATTTTCAGCAGCACTACAATGTTAGAAGAAGGCAGCTATGTATAACCTGCTACTCCTCTGTCTATTGCACTACTGGAAGAGAAAAAAAGCATCTGAGGATGTCACAAACCAGACAACAACATATTAAGAAGTGCTTCGTCATTTTAATTTAATACCTCTTCATTTTAATTTATGTCAAGAAGAAGAAGAGGAACCTTATTTATTTCATTCATGGGTGCTTACCATGTTTAAACAGTATTATTTAATCTATGTATTTTATGACTTTGATTGAATGGAAATGAGAATTACAAATCCGTTTATATAATCTGAGTTAACTGGAATTGCATTTAAGATTTGCCAATTTTGGCATGATGTTTTCGGGATTCTTCATTGACGAAGCTTCATCAAGTATTGAAGCTAATGAAATAGTTTTTATTTACTGAATACATTTTATAGTATAAAAAACAAAACAAAATCAAGCCTTTCTTTCTAACCAGCAATTTTACAGCATTATCGTTTTATTTTAGGCTTAAGTGTACATTTCTATAACATTAAAAAAGAGAACAAAAACGCACTTTATATTGATATCAACCAAAGGTGTGTCTCCTGTTTAACTCTTTGTTATTTGCTAAATTCAACTGATTTAGATGTGTATAATTTTTAGTTTAATCTAGCTTTTCATCTCACTGTTATTTCTACTTCATTTGCAATTATATTGCAAGTCTTTTACAGTTAGTTATGCTAAGTCGATGTAATTTCCAATAATAAAAAGGATATCAAAATGCATTGAATAAAAGAATGCAGATTTATAATTTAAAGCCTATTGGATAAAAAACACAGTCATTACCAAGCCTGTGCCTATAGGTGATCTCAGCTAACCCTGAAAGAAAGCATTTTGTTTTTACTTTATTTTAATCTTATAATTTCTGTACTCTTTACACAAGTTATGGAGGGCTAGGTTGAAGATCTCTTGAGATACTCCAAGGACCAGTGTCCACCCCAAATTCCTCCTGGGTATGCTTCTGGAAAATGGCACGAGGGGTTTACTAAACATCATCACAGCTATGGCACCAATTATAGTTAATACACATCAAATAGCTTGAGCAGAGGCCTAGGAGCAGCCTGATCACTCCGATAATACCAACTGTCACTCTGTTAGCTGGTGAGCGGTGCTGCTCATATAATTAGTCTACGTTCCATGAAGGAAACAATATAAATGTGGCCAAAATGACATACAAAATATGGGCTGTGGCTCAGATGAAGTAAAAGCCAGTAAAAGCCAAGCCAAATGGAATGTCTTCAGATACAAACCAGGAGACAGAGACAAGTGGCTTTGATTTACAACATTACATAAATATTGTGGGGTAGGCAGAAGAACTCAAAGCTGCAAATACAAAACTTTGGGATTATAGTCATTATTGTCCTTTTTTCATAAGTATGAATGTTGTATTAATGCATCATGTGAAAGATGCTTTTTTAGAACAAGAATTTACATGGACATGGATAACAAAAATTGAATTATTGAAATAATTGATTGCCATTAATTGAGAATCTTTCTCTTTTCCATCCTCCCTCCCTTTCTTTTTTCTTCTTTCTTTCTTTCTTTCTTTCTTTCTTTCTTTCTTTCTTTCTTTCTTTCTTTCTTTCTTTCTTTCTTTCTTTCTTTCTTTCTTTCTTTCTTTCTTTCTTTCTTTCTTTCTTTCTTTCTTCTTGCCTCAACATTACCACATATACACTGCAACTTTATGTTTACTATTTCTATAATTTAAATAATATCTTTAATAAAAAATAAAAAAATAATTATAAATAGACATTAATGCACAATCCAAAGTCAGTAATATTAGTCAGGAAATCATACAAAAGTTTCTGCTAATTGTTTTTAAAAAGAGTCTTCTGGATGAAAACTATCATAAGCAATAATAATGTTTTTTTCCCTCCTTTTTCTTTGTTTGGCTTTTTATATAAATGCATTTACAGAATGATTTATGGAAATGTGACTTATTTTATTACTGTCAGTATAAATTCAACTTTCGATTCAATGGGAGCATGTGAATAGGTGTAAACGATGGTACCTGCCTTGTGACAATGACTGATGATTTTTCATACACTTTAAGGTGTGAAGTCATCAGCAGTTCAGGTGGTTTACCTCAAGTGTTTCACTCACAGATTAGCCACAAAGAGCACAAGAGGTGCTTTACTTGTACAACTTTAAAATCAGCTAACATTCCCTGTGACATGGGACATTTTGGGTGTAGTCATAGTACATTTTTTGTAATATTTTCCTATAATTCAATTTAATATTCAAAGTAATATTTTAACAAATGACGTCAGAAGGAAACATGTATGTATGTAAAATGCATTTGTCTTTTCTCCTCTATCTCTTTCACTCTCACACACACACACACGCACTGCGAGGCAGACAATCAGGGCGCAGCTCGTCTGTGTGAAGCCAGCTGGCTGCGGGGTCCCCGCGAGCTGAGTACCTCTCCCCCACTGAGTGCAATTGAGAATCCAGACCTGGTTTAACTCTTCACACAGCCCACAGCCAGGCCTGGCACACACTGTCAATCTATAGCACTATACGCTATCAGCTACAATAAGGCCATGTCTATAGACTTACACACACACACACACACACACACTCATAAACAAACACTTACCAACACATACAGAGCCATTGAAAATCTCAGACACTTCCATAGCCATATCCATTCATGTACAGAAAACACACAATCAAATAACCAGTCTTATTCTTTGTGCTGTCCACACACCTATTCCTGCATTCACCCACTCAGGACACCCTGCTCCTGAAAAGCACTGCAGGTTCCACTGTCTGTTTGGGTGCAGTAATTAAACAGTGCTAAATCTGACAAGCAGAGAAATGCGCACAGGGTGTGTTCACGCAAGTCAAACTGACTGAAATGGTTAAAGAAGGCTGTCCAGAGAGCAATGTGTAATTGGTGATGATGGGAACGGACACAAGCCACATGAGGCCAACGACAAAGAACTGCCATCGCCACCAACAAAGAGCCAGCAGGAGGCCTGGCCATATGTGCCGGGGCAGGGCAGCTTCAAAGGCAACCCGAGTCTCACTACTCTCCATTTCACACCCTGAGAGCCATACCAAAAATAATATTTCACAGTATCATTACCATTCATCCACAATGTTTATCCAGAAAAGGGTCCATGGTGCTGGGAAGTGAGAGATATACAGCAGAGCTTGTATTAAACTGGATGTTAGGAAAAGGTGAAGCTATGCCAATAATGCAGGTGACACAGGTGTGTGTGTGTGTGTGTGTGTGTGTGTGTGTGTGTGTGTGTGTGAGAAAATCCTGCGTGGTCTTCTCAAAGTTTCTCAACTTGTTCCCCCCAGAAATTCGGTTAGGTTTATTATTTCAGCATGGTAGTGGGAATCCCTGCAGGATATTGTCAAGATTTTGTTTACATTTCATCAAGTGCAGTGTTCAGTTCCCCCTAGTGGTCATTTATAAAATATATCTGTATCTGTCATACATAACTATATATAACAACTCTCTCTCTCTCTCTCTCTCTCTCTCTCTCTCTCTCTCTCTGTATATATATATATATATATATATATATATATATATATATATATATATATATATATATATATATATACATCTAATTTTACATATTGGATATTTTACATGGTGTAAATCATCTACTTACATCTGTAAATTATGATAATGGCATTAAAATAAAGAGGCACGGGTGAAATAATAGCTATGAAAAAAAAAAGAAAATACTGACTTGTCAGAGTGTACAATATATATATACATATTATGAGAATAAAGCATAATCCACAGAGATTCCATCAAATGCAACAATCATCTCAGAACTTAAAATCATACAATCTATATTTATCATGATTACCTACATTAGTGTGTGAATGTATTTTCTACTGTTGTGTGAAAATGGAAACTCAGTAGTGGAAATTTAGTATATGCCCACATAATCTGATTGTGAAGATAGGATGAATTTACGTAAGCAGTTGTAGCTTAAAAACATCTCTATAGCATTCAGATACACCCCCCCCCCCCACGACATCTAATTCTCAGAAAAAAACAAGCAAGAAGAAATTTGCAGAATACACTGTGGGTTTTTTCATGCGTTGATCCCAGTCAGTTGTCTCACATCAGGTACTCAGGTGAAAGTCTAAAACCAGCACAAGAACCCACAAAAGGCTGTGGACAAAAATGATGGCAGAGTGTTTCTATTTTTGACTAAATGCCAGACTTGAGCACAATGCACATTACAATAGCACATAGGAAAAAAATTATTCCACAGGAGTCTTGAACTAGAGTACACTGTCATAGCTGGACATTAACCCTGTACCCTGTGACTCCCTAAAATGTATCTATAAGTTGTTATAATTAAATCAGAATTCTGTATTTTTAAGCCTAAACCTATTAAACTTTCTTGATTTTGGATCTCTATATCAGATATCCAAATGCAGCACATACGCATATTCAATGCAAGCTATTTTTAATATGATTTACAAATGTTTTGTTTTATGGTACTCTGGCTTCACTGTCTTCTGTATAATTCCCCCCAAATCAGTTTCACTCTGACCTCCCTCCCCTCAAGAATGAAAATAAAAAGGTCAGATCTCTAAGAAGTGACTTTCATGCATGTCCCATGCTGGGTCGTCACTTTCAATATCCAAAAACCTTTTCTGTCACAGAGCCATCAACACCGCATAGACACACTCAGGCATGGCAAGATATACCAGTGACTTTTCACTGAGGCACCCTATAATTCCCCCTCGTTTTCACAGAAGGCATGATAAGAGGGTAAGCGATGCAAATCACAGGGACAGAACTATACCACACTGTGTTATACTGATAGTAAAATCCAGTATGCAGTCTGTGGGCTTTTTTGCCCTTTTCTTTTGTTTCTTGTTTAGCCTAATATTTCAATCCTAGACATACAATGAATGTAGTAATGAGTTATTTACTCTAAATGCCCAAAGCTTGAGTGTGTCGACTAAACTTTTCAAGGCTTGCTAAGAAAAACATTCTCTTTACTGTGCATGCACAACATCAGTGTCATTAAATTATTTTTTTCAGTGTTCTTGGACAGATCTTTAACTCTGTGCAGTGAATTAATGGAGCATAAAATCTGCAGGGTGTTAACTTGCAGGTGATGCCGTCTACACATGGCCTGCGTGGTGTGACCTAAGTACGCCGTGTCATAACTGCATGTGACTTGCGCCAATTAGTGACCTTTTGCTGGTCTCTAAAGACATCCACTTCAATTACAACAAAACCAGGATAAAAGAAAGCTATGCGGTAGATCAACACTGGACTGTACTGTACCTGAATTGACTGTAAACTGCAGGCACATGGCCCTGGTATGGTCCATGCCAGATTTATCTGCTGTGAAAAAAGGGCCTAGTTCAGAATGGCATAAAATTAAGCTTTTAACACAAAATCAATGGTCAAAAATAGACAAAGACAAGAATTAGACAAATACATAAATTACCTTATTATGAGGTAGCTGTAAATGCTTGTGAGTAAATGGTGTTTCATTCAAAGGCTTCAATCAGTTGATCCAGTAGTAGAATCGCATTGACACGCATTAAATTTAGCATTAAATATTTAACATTTTCATTTCATAAAAAAAATTATGATTTTACCTTACGGAAGACAATATCAAGAATTTATATAGTTTTTTTAATTATATAAAGAATTTCCAAGTTTTTGGTTTCTCCCCAGTTAAGTAAAATCAAACAAGCAAATGGTGGCACATGAAGTACACAGTAAGGAATTTATTTTGTGTTGCTCTTGCTAATTTGCTGACTAAAGATTTGGTAATAAAATCATTACAAGCTTGATATTGTGCATTTTTGGGCTTGGCTAATCATTTTATTTTAGGAGTGTGTAGAATTTATAATCTACAATTTAGCCACAACGTTGAAGATTTATTTACCTCCTGCTCTGTATTCTAAAGTTACATTTTTGTAATGCATTGATGCACAGATCTATAATGCGATGTAACATAATATGGATATTGAACTAACATTGTGTTGTGTAACAATTGTATAAGACATGCTTTTGCTCTTTGCTGGTTGCTCATAAATCAAAATGTTCCTGCAAACTGCAGCAAATTATCAGTTCATGAATTCTTCTTGATAATATAGTTTTTCCTCTTTACCTGCTGTGATTTGTCGACAGTATGAGTATAGAATCAGTGCTCTTTTTGTAGTTACCAAATGAATACGCACACAGTACCAGGCCATACAGTATATAACATTAATACAATGCATTGCACATAATTGTATTTCAGTTCCATTTTACAGACAAAAACTTGTGTCTTAGTAATGTGTTGATTTAATACTACCCAATAGAGGGTTGACCATTCTTCTTCTTGGTGTTTTAATGCTGGTGATGGACAGCACCGTCTAACACATCAAATCGAATCAAAATCTCCCGTAGGTGTTCAATTGGGTATGAGATCTGACATGAACGGTGGCCGTTCCAGCAAAACCCAGCCTGACTCTGACTTTTTTCCTTTTTATTCGTCACCTGTCTGTATTTAAATGTCAATGACAGTTGTGTAATAATTGTAATGCTTTTAAGTTCTTTGGTTAACAGTAATCTGATCCTCTTGCTTATTTTCTCTGAGTAGAATCAAGAGGCGGTGATGACACAACACTACCAAAACCACAGGTGCTATAGGAACATCAGCTACGCTGTTGAAATCTGTGTGGGATCATCATACAAAAATGTATTTAGTAGCTCATTAGATTAGAGTATATTCATGCTTGTTGTGTAAAATTAAATAAAATTTTTTTTTTTTTTTTTTTTTAAACTTAATTTCAGTGTATATCTGCACAGCATTTGCACATTATATTGATCTTCCTCATGTTTTGCTGTGGATATTGTGCAAGCATATTTTTACCTCAACATCCTCTGTCTAAATAGGTCACTTTGCATTGGCAGGTGTTTGTGGTTTTTACATGAAAAAATATAACATGATATTTTTCTAACATTGAGGAGATGATTAGACTTTTAAAAAATGGAAGCGTGCTAATACAGGGTTAATTAGCAATCCATTCAACACTGTACAGCATCATATTTAACTTCTAAAGAAGACATAAGGCTGCTGACATTTACACTGGGTTTGTCCCTGTGACCACATTTAAAAGATAATGATTGAAGTTATAAACTGAATTTGAGCATAATTTTGCGAGACATTTTGAGCAACAGAACTCAGAGTTGCTGTCACTAACTCCTCAATGAGCAAAGTAGGTGGGTGCTTCTTAAGTTCAACAAATCCTTGGCAGCACAACTCCCACTCATTTTTCAGCCCACAAGCTCAGAGTGAAACATCTGCCATCACAAGTCTCCTGAATTAATTGTAAGTATTTTTTATTTTTCCAATAAATGATCTTATTTGGCGTAGATATTGTCAAATGTTAAAGTTCATCATCTTGTTTTTATTTTAACCTGTGGAATTTAGCATTAGGCCATATTTCTAATAAAAATTGTGAAAACAGATTATCTGTGCACAAATTCAATGCAATACAATTTCTGAAGCAAATTCTTCCATGAATATCTTTGTTTTTTCTTCCTTCAAAGAAAATGGCCACTCAATCTCCATCAAATGAAAGTATTTCCAACCAATCCTGCAATGTATTTACCAACAAGGAATCAGCGCAAATTCTCTTCCCTGTCTTCTACATTACTGTGCTTGTTGTCAGTGTCTCGGGCAACAGCCTGGTCCTGTATATCACCAGCCAGAAAAAGAAAAAATGTAACTCCACCACACTTTACCTGATCAACCTTGCAATCTCTGATACCCTCTTCACTCTTGCTCTTCCCGGTAGAATCACCTACTACATTCGTGGGTTTGACTGGCCGTTTGGAGATCTTTTTTGCAGGCTTACTGCTGTTATTTTTTATTCAAACACCTACACAGGCATCGCTTTCATGACCTGCATCAGTGCTGACCGCTACCTAGCCATGGTGCATCCACACAGGTGTCCTAAGCTGAGGAGTCTGAAGGTGGTACGAAGAATCTGCATTCTAGTCTGGGCAATCGTTTTCCTGGAAACATCTCCCATGCTCTTTAGAAGCATGATGAAAGAGTGGGAAGGTCAGAAAACATGCATGGAGTTCTCCAACTTAGACGAATCTGCAAAAACCCCATATGTGCTTTTGCTTGCCTGTGTTATTGGGTTCTGTGTGCCCCTGGGACTTATCCTGGGCTGCTACAGCCAGATCAATTCCAAGCTTTCCAAGATGGCCAAGGAGAACCCTATGACTGGCAAGTCAGGGAAAAGCAGCAGAGCCAAGAACATAATACTGCTGATTTTGCTGAGCTTCATGCTGTGCTTCTGCCCATACCACATCAATATCATGCAGTTTATGGTGCGCAGACTTCTCCATAAACCCTCTTGCGAGGAAAAGAAGGCTTTCAAGATGTCTCTTCAAATCACAGTGTCCATGATGAACCTCAACTGCTGCCTGGATCCAGTCATCTATTTTTTTGCAATTAAGACCTACAAGCAGAGAGTAATGAGTATTTTTAAGGGTTATATGCCTGCTTCACTGTCCTCAAAGAGCATGCCTGATAACAGCACCAGCAACACTTGAGAACCGTCCTATTTGAGTAAAGCAATTCTCATGTTAAAATGAAAAGTATTATTTGATTAAGAATTTATGTTTAAGTGTTGGACCCCCTCTTTATTTTCTAAGAATTGGCACATTAGCACCCTGCTGTCAACAGTTGCTATCTGCCAAATGATTCATTGAAATATAATTTCGCTGTCTTTAATTCTGTTCTTAAGTAAAGCTTTAATTTACTGTTTTTGTCTTAATAATTTCATGACAGTTTTACACAGTAATAAAATTGTATTCATTTGTAGACTCAAATGCACGCTTATTATCTTTATAGCAAACTGCGACTTTGTTCTGTGATTTCTTTTCTGGAAACTATTGTTTGGAGAAGTATAGCAGAAACCATGACTAAGCAACTGCGAATCGATCACAGTTGGCTTGTGAAGTATTAAATGCATTAGTATTTAGGAGACTATTTATAGTCATTCAGTTTTCAATGTAACTTTTATAGAAAAAATGCAGCAAGAATATTAAACATAAAAATACAAAAAAAAGCTTACTGATTACTGAGTACTGATACTCTCAGCTATATGTCCTATATGACTACCATCAAAGGTAACAGTATGAATTTAAACCCTACTCAGATAAAAGTAGACATACTTTATTGAATGTCAGAAAGTAGCTATTGAAAGCAAGTATTAGAAATAAAAAAGTAATTGATAAATGTGTGAAGTTAAGTAAGTTCTAGCTGACGATGACTGACACGATTCTTGATATAATTGTCTACACTTATGAACTTATTTAAATGCTTTAAATTGAGTTTCATAGAAAATTCTAATAAAATGTTATTTCCGATTTATGTACAGCATACTGCCATTGGTGAGAAAAGAGGAACCATTTAAAGATTGTAATGAATGCTTTGAAAATTGTATTTGTATGTTTTTTTATTGTAAAAGTGTACCAAATATTCAGTCTATATAAATATAGTAAAATAAAAGTATAAAGTATAAAGTGAAACATGGTGTAGAAGCACAACTCCTCAAATATTTTCCATCCTTGCCTACTAGCAGAAATTAATCTTCCCTGAGAGCAGCTGAATTTACTCTCTTCTGTCATTCAATAAAGGAACAACAATCAAAAAGATTTTCATTTCTTTAGTTTTTCTTATAAATTATACATTTGACATTTTACTACTATAAGAAGAATGAACATTTCCTGACATTTCAGTAAAAGTACATCAAAAAGCAAACTCTACTTGTACTACAAGCTATGGAGAAATAAAACCTCCTTCAAAGATTTAGAAAAAAAGGTCAGCATTCCTATAGACAATAGATCAGCAAATACTGAACTGTAAATAGTGAATAGTGTAATGGGTTTTAAATGTCTCATGCACCAACGCATTCGTTTCTATATTTGTTTTCTTTATTTTCTGATTGTTGTACACCTTTTCAACAATGCTTGCAAATTTCAAAACGCTTGTACATTCTGATAGTCTGATATGACAGTATTAATAAAGGAACAACATTTGATTAAAACAGTGTGTGGTTTTAATTGAATAAAAAAAGTAATCAATAAAACCTCTATCTTGTTTGTTGTTTGAGCAAACATTTGATTAAGCATTCTGAAAAGGAGAGTTTCATTATGTTATTTAATAGATCATTTCTATACTCAGCTTGGCGGTTTTTTAATCAACAAAATGGAAAAAAGGTCACTTTTCACAGATTAGTTCTGTGGACAGTCTCATTTATTATATACCAAAATACTGTATATTATAGTGTATTATGGAGATGGCTGAACTGAGCCCAAAGTTGGCCAGAGATCTTAGATTTTACTCACCATGCCATATTTGAGAAGAGAAATTTTATTTTTTTTTAGTTAAAAAAAAGGACCATGTCTCTCTTTAGAGGTCACTGAAGAGTTACATTAGGATATTCTATCTTAGGATAGCATAACCATGGCACCTTAAATTTGAATATAATATTTGGTATAATTCAACATTTATTTTAGGCCTTAATCAAGTTAGATTTTTATTTAGCCATTCATATGAAAAAGATGGGCACCACTGGAATATGTTATGTCTAGTAAAGCAAAGTACATTTGCATGTCTGTTAGAATCAGGGGAAAAGCCAATTTGAACCCTTACCGACAGACATTTCTGCTGTTGTGCATCATTCTGCTGTTTTGCAGAATGTGCTTGCTCTCTTTCTTTGTTTTGATTTGCACAACATGAGAGCGCAACGGTTAATATTACTAAGAAACTGACAAATCCTTCAAAGCACACAGTGAAGACTTCAAGGAGAGAAAGGAGCAGGCATATATGCGCCAGCTTGAAGAAAGGGGCATGTAGGTGTTAGAGATACATGCTGGAGCCGCTTTTTTCTTCCTGTCATATTTTTTTTTAAAACAGCTCAATGACAGGATAACCACAAAACACATGCTGCTCGGTATTTCATACATCCACAATGCTATATATAGGTGTGCAGTTCATGTAAAAGTATACCAAAACCTATAAAAAGGAGTGTGTGGTTAAGATATAGAGTTACTTGTTAGTTTCACAAAGGTGATATTACTCCAGATTACAGTCTAAAACTTTCCTAGCAAACTCCAATTAATATATATATATATATATATATATATATATATATATATATATATATATATATATATATATATATATAGACAAAATGTCATATATAGCCTCAAATATTATTCAAAGGATAAGCTTCCAAACATTAAATTGGCCTGTAAAACCGATTACCAATAAATAATTATCCATCAATCCATTTTCTATCCCATTTATCCAACACATGGCAACAAGTGAGCATGAATCCCAGGCTTATTCCAAGAAACCCACAGCAAGGCACATCTGCATGCACACTCAAACACTCACTCACATACTATAGACAATTTGGACAAAAATCACCATGGGGGGGCATGACCACTGTAAATCACTAATAAAACTTTGGACATCATAACAGTTTAACAATTTGTGGTTCACAACCTTCAGTGGTAATGTGGGTAACCTCACAGCCAAGTGGGAAAAGTGTGCACTGAAACAGAAAATACAACCCTGGCACTGTTATTTTTCAACGACAGCAAACAGACACACACACACACACACACACACACACACACACACACACACACAGACAAGCAGTTTAGTTACTGCCATTATTTAATTGTTTACAATACTGTGACTGAACTTACAATCATAGTACTGCACTGTCAGAACCATTTTCACCCTGACACTCAATTATCAGCTATGGACCTTGATGTGTTGACTTTAATGTCTTAATTTCAGGTTAAATGTTTCTGTGATTGGAGTATTAATAACACCCACCCACCCCCCTCCACGGGAACTCATCCGCCTGTTTTACATTACCCATTTCTAACATGCTTCCGATTCCCATTGCACTTTATTAATGCATTATCAGCACTGTGAATGTCTTGAATGTGTATTTGCACCTTGGCTGTGGAGAAATGTTCTTTTATCCAACTATGTGCTGTACATTGTATGACTGAACTGACACTAAAGATCTTCCAATTGCCTAACAATGCAGGGAAAACAGATGATTAGAGTATATTGATGTTTAAACATGACTAACTATTAATACGTTTTCCACTTTTCATTACACAACAATAAATGCACCTTAATTTACAGATTATTGGATAGTAATATTTTTTACACAAACTTAAAATAAACCATAAATGCTCTTCACTCCATGATTGGCTTTCTGTCACTCTGTACTTAGATTTCCTTAGTGACTAAGATAGTATGTAGCTTGGATATATGACCTACGTCTCCAAAATTCACGCAATTTCAGACTCGACAACTCTGACACAGGACTGACTGTGAATTACTATTACATTATTGTCAAGCTGACTCACAGCAGGTCAGGAACATCATATTAGTGAATGTTCTGTTCTTCCCTGACACAATTTGAATCTTTTTTTAACCAAAAAAAAATGATAAGTACTGTTATATAAAATAATAAATATAAACTCTTATATATACTTAAATGTCAGACACGCTGGAACACAATGACAATTTATTTAAAGGTTATGTGTGACAATAGAGGTGCAAATGTAGTGTGGGGATCCACTTGCAGAAGTTTTTTTTATGAAAAAAATAGTTCTTAATCCAAATATCTTTGAATCCGAAATATAGTCAGAAATCCAAAAATCTACAAAATAAATATTTATTTATCAAAGGCTACACTTAAACTCCAGGAAGTAAGAAATCTGCTGGTTTGGGGGACCAAAAAGTCCAGATATTCTGCCACATAATTGATCATTTTTCTGCTAAATTCTTCTGGTATCTGTACTTTACTTCACTGTTTATTTTTTGGACAACCTTTTACTTTCATCCATTACATTATTACACAAATATCTGTACTTTTTACTTCTTACATTTTCAAAACAGCTTTGTTTTCATTTATTTGGTGGCATGATCAATATTTTTTCTTCTCATTGCGCACAGTTTTTAGCCCATTAACCTATTTCTTGTTATTGCACAGCTTTTTCGATCTGCCACTGGTGTATTATTTCCTGGCTGTCACACACCGCAGATGTAGGCTTGTTTACGAAGCAAACAACAAGCAAGACAGAAGGCAACAAGAAGTATGGGGTTAACATGATGAGACAGAGGGAGTCCGCGACGAAAACATGACTGGGAACAGAGACATTCCTGATCACCTGATCGTCATCATCTTTTCTCTGCTGGTGTTATATATGGTTGTTGTTCAGCCTTTATGCATTCATTAGATAACAAAATTTGAAAATCGCATTAATATATTATATGATTTGAGATCCAGTTACCGGCGTGACACTAAAACAGGTAGTAGTAATGAAATTTTTTTACCTAAATACATGTCAAAACCAATACTTCTTCACTTTACCTTGAGTAAAAAAGTGTAGTGAGTACTTTAGAGTCTTTTAAAATATATGTACTTCTACTTGAGTGAAGGATGTGTGTACATTTGCCATCTCTGCCTACAGCTAATATATCTGATATATAATATATATTTTATTCATTTGCCTTGTCTCAAAATCCAAAGACATGAAGAGCATTGGAAATTATTATGCATTACTGTGCACTTCTTGTCAGAACCAGAGTGTTTCTCATTCGTTATATAGCATGAAACTCTTGGCAGACTCTACATCCTTGCTCAGTGAAAGGCTGTTTGGCCTTGAATTGGCCATCAGTAGAACACCATAGTAAATGTTGATTGTTGTAGCCTATAGAAGATCATTGTTCTCTGACTCTCCTCCAACAGGGCTAAAATGTAATGAATGAAAACATATGATATATTTATAGAACTGATTAAAATAGTCATACATTCACTTGTGTACAATAAAAAAGAAATTACTTACAGCATCATATCCCAAAGCTTTGTCAAGTAATCTCTTTAGGCATGGGTCAGCTTTATCTGCTGCCACAAATCAACTTGTAGCAAAACAACATCCTTTGCTGAGGGAAAAAGCAAACTCTCATTAAGCTTTGTCTTTCAACCTTTGCAGGTTCATCTTTCTGCTCTTGACCTTTTCAGCTTTATTCCTGCAAACGATTTCATCCAACCTTCCCCAAAAGCTGCCTGCTCTAATATGCTCTAATCTATAGTTAGCAATTTAAGAATTTACACAGATAACCATACACTGCGTATATGCTGCCATGTGCACCATCACATCTCCATGTATGCATCTCACATGTAATAATGTAAACCCTTATAAAAAGTGTCTAAACATTTGCTCTGAATAAATGTTTGCCTGCTGCCAGAAGGAATTAATGTCCTTTATCTTAACTGGCACTGTAACATCTGACACTACTTGCTTGGTATATAGCAAAACTTAATGTCATTTACTGATCTTGTAGGAAAGTCTGGCTTGACATGACCCAATTACCCATAGGTAAATCTAACATCCACATAAACATACACATAATGGAAGCAGCAGTGGAGGGCCGTGCATTTGGTACTGGGCCTTCAGTGGGGATTTACCCGACTTAATCCACCTCTTAATACCACCAATATCACATCACAATTATAAAAACCATCAATACTATACAAAAACGCAATGTAACAATGCGTGGCATTACAGAGAGAGAGGCATTTCACATATGGAGGGTGAATACAATTTTACTAAAGCATGCTCTGAACTCCTACATTACAACCACAACTGTGCCACCTACATCACCCGGAGCAGTTCAGAATCAATATTTGTCTAATAACATGACAAAAACTTTACAAATGTAAATAATAAACAACCAACTCACCAGAGATGCATCCTCATAATTTGCACCACTCCTCAGAGGCTGTAGGCCAGTGGTACCGCTCGTATTCACTGGTCTGGAAGTGGAGAACAAAGTCTTTCCCAGGCTGAGACAAGCTAGCTAGCTTCGGGGTTGGCCGACCTCCACACGATGTCTAGCTTTTCTTCAAATGTCTTTTTAAGTATGTCCGAGACCAAATCAATTTCTCTTCCTCCGTAGGCATAAAAAATGTCTAACTCTGATGTATGTGTGCAGAGTGCTACAGATGTGTTTTGCCAGTCGAACTTAGGTGTAACAGTTTTGTTCTGACCAACCAATCAGAGGATGGAAAAATGCTGACACTATTCTGGACCAGCTAGCTGGCCCTGGGAGGCGAATATGAAATCTGATTGGTTAAAGAAACAGAGCTATTTTTTAAGGATACTATGGTTAAAAAAAAAAAAAAGGCCTACAGAACAGACTTTGAAGGCCCTGGGCAGATTAGATTGACATGGCAGCACATAGAGGCTGACATCTGATTGGACAAAAAATCTAACATCCACATACACGTACTAGAAGCAGTGCAGCCAAGAGAAACACTACGAAATGAAGAGAATAAACTGTTGGGAATAAATTAATACAATTTCATGGAACAAATATTAGAATTTAGGTTGTAAATGTAGGTCAGTGCTTCTGATAGTGTTTAGGCCAGCAGAGGAGGCTTTGTTGGCCCTGACCGCCCACCACTGGGTAAATCTATAGATGGCCTGTCTTTGGTGTAGTTATTTATATTAAAACAGTCAATTTCATTTGAGTTCTATTAGCAAGTAATTGTGCTAAGCGTAAGTAGAAACTATGTCTAGAAATATGTTTAATAATTTTGTTTTTGGTTGAGATCATATAACAGGAAATATTTGATAAACTACTGTACATTTGAGGCATTTTCAGATGCTTAGATGACATGTTTTAGAGTGATAGTCCCATTTCAGTCAGGACAATGAGATCCTGGTTCTGAGAAGTGACTAAATTTTACATTATGTAAGGCCGACTTAACAGCAGTGACATGCAGTGAATCTTTCTAAGGTTTTTGTAATTACCACTCTGGCTAAAAAATGGTTTGGTAGGTAATGATGGCCAAAGCAGGTCTAGACACTTTTAGACACCATGGAGATTTTTAAAGATCAGGTTGAGGAATGAGAATCAGAACCGTAGCGTAGACCCTTCACCCACACTAGGGTGCCCCCTCATCTTCCAAGTAAAAATATGATTTAAGTCTGGTAGTGTCTTTATTTTTTGGCTCTCCATGCAGTGTTTGAATTACTGTCTGACTTTAAGGGTATTCATTATTATTTATCTTTTTGCTATATCACAACATCTAATTTGAACATATCATGACACATTTTGCCTCCTTTGACGTAACTGTTCACGAAAATAAAACTGAATTAAATGCTTTGATGTCAAGATAGAAATATGTGCAAAAAATAACATTAAATTTATGATTAATCATCTCAGAGAGGGGTATTCTTCTGCAGCAATTACATGTTAAGCTGTCTCAAATATGTGTCTATGAGCTTATTCTTTTTATACATTTTAAATTTTGTTACCTTTTCAGCAGACTCACAACTGGACTCTTGGACTGCTCTGAGAATTGCCCTTCTTACCTTCTTCCTGGAAGGGTTTGGGTTATGCAATATAAATTCAGCTTATTTTTTATTAATGTATCAGTGTTCCTGAGAAAAGTTCAAACTTTTGATGATGGTTTGCAAATCAGTTGAACAGATTTACAGGCAGTTCAGTACAGTTGAATTGATACCTTGTTTAACATGTTAAGTGTTAACTCTCTAGAAGTCCTAATATAACAGGAAAAGAAAGACAAGTTACTGGTTACAATTAAGCGTTTTTTATACTTTTAATTCTGTACATCTAAATAGTTTTTTATTCTTTATGGTTAGGGGTTTTCCTTTTTCTTGTAAAGGGTAATTTAAATGTGATTTAATTTTTTCACCTTTTTTTTTAGTCAAATGTCTGATCATAATTTCTGACTGTTTCCCAAAATTCATCATTATGGGTTTCCTGGATCATTTAGCATTTACAGCAGGGTTGTCCAATCTTGCAGGTTTTCATTTTAACCAATCAAAAGCCAGGCCTGATAGTCATTAAAAATACAAATCATTAGATATAAACAGGCAGAATCTATTTATCTTTAAGCATGACTTGCATGCTTGAATAGCTGTACCCAAACCGGTTCTTTGTGGAAAAGATTGGACACCACTGATTTATAGAAATGTGCGTTATCATGGCTACCCTGTTTTATGCCTATTGCAGGAATCAGAATCCACTGCCACTGTCACTAATCCAAATCCAGCCCGGATATTACGTCAACCACACTCACCTGAATACTGGCACACCTGTTTCCTGTTTTTCCTCAATCACTCTGTTAGGTTAATGCAGCTCAGCTACGCATCTTCTTTATGAGGTTTTGCCATACTTCATACTGTGCTGAGCTAAGTGCCATTTCCTCAATTACTGCTCTAGTTTCAAACCTGTTTGATCCTCTTTTTCTCTGTTTACGTGATCATTTGACCAATACCTGTTTTTGATGTCATGTATAACATTTGGCATACACTCTTATCTAGGGCAACTGACACCAGTGCTTTGAAGTTTCAATCAGTAAATATTTCTTGATACTGGTTTACTAGGTCACTGACTAAGAATACAACCACTCTAACTTTGTTAGGGGAGGCAATATAGTAGTTTAAATAGCTAATAGTTAAAACATAAAACAAAATTTCAGTACTTTTGGAAGTTGAGATCTTTAAACAATGTCTGAAGACTGCTAGTGAATCAGATGTATAGGGGAAGTTCACTCTCTCACTTAGGTGCCACCAAGGTCTACCTGTCTAATTTAGTATAGTGATTATTGCATGTGGTTAAACAAAATAAATGAAGAAAAAAAACTCTAGCAAACGTTTGTTAGAGGAACAATAGACAAGTTTTGTAACAACTTGGCACGTAGTAATTAAATAAGCATTGCTCTGGGCAGCTAATGGGCATATATATATATATATATATATATATATATATATATATATATATATATGTACATGTATGTATATATCCTTTTTTTAAATAGATGAATAGAATAATCATTAAAGATGTACAGAAAATAAAACAATTAAAAATCTATAAAAAGTTATCTACAAAATTTTAAAAGAAAATGTGAAAAATAGAAATACTTGAATTTCTCATAATTAATTTTTTATAATAATAATAAAAGAAACATGTCAAATATTGAGTTTGTGCAAATGAAACAATTCGTATAAAACCAGCTTTTGGAGAATATTATTATAACCAACAAAATGCCTACGATTGTAGTACACCATGTACTTAATGATTTTTTTTTTTTTTTCTTATCACTTTGTATTCACTGACATTATCATACCACCAGAGGGCTCTCTATTACTGCCCTGAAAACATACTTGTGGGGGTGATTATAACAGTGGTGTCAAATGTTGTCTGTAAGGCTCCAGCATGGCTGCAAGTGTTCATTCCAAAAGCACAGCTGATTCCAGTTGTTTAATCAGTTGTTCTTGGTCTTGAAATAACTGATGAGTTGTATCAGCTGTGGCTCTTTCTAGACTGGCATGAAAAGGCACACTGATCCTTTATGAAGTTTGGTCAACTCTGTTGTTAGAGACTCACACAGATAGATTCAGTGGTTAGCTAGTTAGTTTTGTCTTGCCCAAGATTTTGTGTGGAAGCTTTCTTCTGACCTGTGTTGAGAGAGAGTTGTTTACCACTAGAAAGCACTACAGTGTATAGTGAGAGTCTGGGCTCTTGTAAATGCCCTAAAGCCTAAATGCCCTGACCACACAGGCCTGGTGGATACTGTAAATATTTTTTAGTAGAATAAGCTCCTTCAAAATGATCATGAAAGCCAATAGTATCAACACTATATCCTGGAGATTGGATATCAGCCTCTTATTTTTTTCAAATGTTTTTGAAGATGTCAGCAAAAGTGCCACATACACTTGCTTCCTGCTGAGGTGTTGCCACAAATGGGTGCAAAAAAATAGTTGTTATGTGAAAACAGCAGTCCTGTCAAAGATATTCAACCAAGTGTTCATGAAAGGAAAGTAGAGCATAGTTCAATACAACCCCAGTGGATGACTCCTGAGTAGTATAGTAAAATGCAAAACTTTAAACTATAAGCACTTAAATTAGAAACAAAATGTAAAAACATTGAGCAGAAACAGCTGCACATTTTTACTGCACATTGGACAGGATATCCTTTGCCTAACCATATCTGACAGGCACAGTACCATGCCTACAATTTCATTTGGTTGCATTTATACAATTGGTAGAAATAATGCTCAACAGCATCAGATAACACTTTCACTATAACTACATCCTACTCAAGAGGTTTATGTTCCTCTGCTACTATTCTAAACCACTACTACACTTGTTTTTATTCTCCCCCACCAAAAAAAAAAACCAACACACACACACACAAACTTATATTCCTTAAAATGTTTGGGGTTTTAAAAAGTCAAGTTTATTTCTATAACACTTTTCACAATGGACATTGTCAAAGCGAAATTCAAGAATTTAAGAATCAAGGCCAAAGCAAGCGGGTTCAGCGTGAGTGATAATTCAATTCATTTTTATTTGTAGAACAATTTTAACAATAATGTGTATGTTACAGTTACACATGTTTGTCACATATATGTCTTGTCTGTTTGTTATTGTTGCAAGTCATGGAAGCTTGTTAGCGACTATTAGCATTAGCTCTGAACAGTCCATCATATACATTAGATGCTCGATTAATCTCTGTCATCAACTTGTGGTCATAAAGAAGAACAATGAGGAAACATATCATGCTTCAGTTGATTAACTATGATTAGCCATATTTGAATTGACATGCTTTAGTGTGCAGGGCTGAGTGTTATTTCCTTGTTTGCTACTTTAGTTTCTACCCTGTTTATCCTCTTTTTTTCAGTTTACTTGTTTGTGTGACCATTTAATGTTTTTGACAAAAACAATGTCACTAGAATTGATAAAAACAAGATGCAGACAACTGACATAAGTGCTTTGAAGATATAGCGCATATATCTTGATACTGGATCACTGAATAAGAATACAATAACTCTAACTCTGTTGTGAGGGCAATTTAGTTAAATAATCCATAAAAGTGCTCATTTCAGCACTTTCAGAGGAAGTAAATCTTTAGACATTGTTTGAAGACTGCTAGTGACTCAGATATATGTAGGTTAAGTTTTCGTGCCACCAAAGTCTCTAATACTGTATAGTATGTTGAAATTAACTAAGATTTGATTAAAGTGGAAAGTTTTTGTCAGTTTCTTTCCACTGTGCTCTTTACTTTTATAGTCAGTAGTAGGTGAAAGATTCACTCATCCGTACCAGGTAGGAGGGAGAAAAAAAAAAAGAACATTTAGTTCCCCAAACATCATAGCAGGGCCTACAGGGCAAGCAGCATTTGTTTTCTTATTTTTCAGCAGCTAATTCAAAATACAATGAGTAAAGTGGCTTAAAAAATTCAAAGCTGAAAAAGAAACACTACCATCAACAAAAAAACATACCACTTTTACATCAGTGATTGAGCCAATGCAAGAAGTGTTTGTGCTTTAGTGCTTTAGCTTTCACCACGGTGAAGCTATCTGAGCATCTTGCAGGGGTGGGGAACACATTTTTACAACACTCTAAGTTCACACATCTTGAATCATGCAGATAGCTGTCAAAACCACGTAAAGTATATTACATTTATACACACAAACTTGTAAATACTAACACATTTGTCTTATAACTTATGAGGACCCTTCATTTGCATAAGTATTAATTAGCTAATAGCCATTGACATTTATTTTCAGCCGTATTCAAAGATTTCAAAACAAAACAAAAAAACATAAAAAAAACAAAAAAAAACGGATAGCATTATTAAGCACTCAAAATGAGTATAACAAAGCATTGAACATGAGATGGGCACACACTGGATGACTAACTTAATAATAATATAAATAATAATAATAATAATAATAATTACAATAATAACAATAGCAACCTTTTTTCTGAATTTATAGATTAAACAGGAAAATTCAATTTGAGATTTTCAGAAAACGAAAGATAACAAAAATAAGCATAATAAAACTGATTATTATTATTGTTATCTAAATTTGCCTATTATTATTGGATCCAAATAAACCTATATCCCCATTAGATATTCATTGGTCCCCACTACAGTATAAAAACATTCATGAACACACATACACATCACACTTTGCACAAATCACACATACACACAGGTACAAATTCAGTGAGAAACAATGCAGAGTTCATGCAACGATGCAGTGTTTCAGTATGACTGTATATGCACTGGAAAGCCACAGTAATTAAATAGACATAAAGATAAGCACTTTCAAAAGACATTTTAAATATCCTTCTGGTCAAACATGTTGTTTGTTAAAAACTCTTAATGTTGGCATTAATTCTATAAAAATATCCATTGTATAAAAGACTATTATCGAAACAAAAGGATTTGACTTCATTTCCCAACATAAATGGAAGCCAGCTTCCTGTAACTCCTTTCCCAAAGCAGGACCACACCAGCTATTAAACTATTTACATACACAAACACACACACTAATGCATAAGCTGGAAGATGTTTTCTCCGGTAGCAATAAAAACAGGAAATATTGACCAGAACACTTAATTTCAGTTTTACAAAATTTCACGTGTCATATATGTTATGTTAAAAGATTTTTTAATTATTATTTAGAGAAATCATTAATTTCTTGAGGAAATTATTTGGGAAGATTTTAATAGGGGAATAATTCATCTGCATATGTCTGATGGAATGGCTATGTATAAATCATTTTCCAGGTATTATTTTACTGTACTACATTTTTCACATTTCTAAACCAAGTAAACCATTGAATTATGTATTCACAATTTGAGAAATATTTATACTGATTACATTATGACAGTCAGTTAAGCAATTTGAATAACTGTAGTAATGATTACACACTTTTGAATTGTGTAAATCAGTGTTGAAAGTGCCTTTTTGGTACAACCCCTTAGCCACTGGCATGGCATATATGTATATTTGGTCAAACTGATTCAACAGCAAAGTCAATGTCAAATGTCATTTATTAGCATTTCAGATACTGCACAGTGAAATGGGCCTGCTGAATTTACCACATAATCATAAAGGTTCATCATAAAAGGTTTCCTGACATTGAGAAATTCCAGGTTTTATCATTTATTATTTATATCAAAGTGCATCTACGCATACACACATACTGTGTGTGTGTGTGTGTGTGTGTGTGTGTGTGTGTGTGTGTGTGTGTGTGTGTGTGTATATATATATATATATATATATATATATATATATATATATATATATATATATATATATATATATAAAATATATAATATATAAAACACTAAACCCTAACCCTAATTTATATAAATAAAAGAAGCTGAATGAAAATATAAAAGAGGCTGAATAAAAACCACCATGTCCATTCTTTACTCAGATATAAAAATTTAAAATAAAAAATAAAAAAAAATTTAATCACTAAACATTTGTTTTACTGAAGCCTCCAATCAATTACTAAAATCATGTTTAAATACATTGATCAATTGGCATTATATAAAACACACAAATCCTTTCTTCATGAACCTTACTTTCTTTCTTGAAAAACAGGACGCAACCCTTTTGATGTGGTGAAAAGAGCAAATCAACAGCTTTTGCCTGTTGATAAAGCAGTTGGAGAATTTTACAGCTGGCTCTTTTCTTTTTACTCATAGGTTTCAGGCCAGGGGTGATGGGCTTCACCTGAAATATAAACAGAGCACTGCAATACTAAAATCAGTGCAGAAATCTCTGCAGAAATCTCCACACACATACAAGTTAGAGATGGATTATGTTTAATAGACGTGGTGTTATTTATGACTGCAATTTTGTAAGTAAATAAGTCATAAAGAGAATAGGTAAAGCTTATGCATGTCCTTCTTAGTGGGTCAATCTTTAAAATCTGCTTGTATATTGCTTTAAATTGCCATCTAAGTAGTTCCAAAACTACTTTGGTTAACAGCTAAATGATGAAAACTTTGTGTAACCTTCTCACTCTGACCACCTGCTGTAAATGATTCATGAGTTAAAATCGCACATATATGACCATTTCTGAGCAGTGTTTCCTCTCTGTTTAACTTCTCACACACTACATTAATATTATTGTTTGTTTGTTCATAAGACTACATAATGATAATGATAATGCTTTATGAACTTATGCAGAGAGAGAGAGAGCGAGAGAGCGAGAGAGAGAGAGAGAGAGAGAGAGAGAGAGAGAGAGATTTATCTACCTTGGAAAACTATTACACACATTGCAGTTCTCTCACTTACTTGGAAAAAGTTAACTTTGACAAAAAAAAATGGGGCAGGCCTACCAACAGGAAATTATGTCAATCACCATAGTTACATAGTTACCACACTACAGAAGAGAGTTCTCGTTTTACTGATCATTTGCTCCGGAGTAACGTGGTCCGGGCAGAGCCAGCCAAGTCAACACCCATCACTGCAATGAAGACAGAAATAACACACATGCTGACCATTTGTCAGGGCACGTTTTGGTGAGTACACTTTTTACATTAATGTTAGTGTTAATTATGCTATATTTTTTGTATAGTGTAAGTAATGATGATGATGATGATGATGATGATTATTATTATTATATTAATAATTATATTAAAAATAATATTTTAATAGTGTAATAAAATAATTTAATTGACTTTCCACAGCATAATTAGTAAAAGTTCAATTTAGTTTAAATGTCTCTTGAGATTAAATTTTTTAAACATTTTTTTTCTTTTAATGTATAAAATAATAATATCCAGCATTTCAACAATGTGGTCTATATGAGCGTGGTTTTATATATATTGCTTGTATTTAATTGCTTACATAATTAAATTGTTTGGGTTGTAATTTTCATAGTTGTTACACAGAACGTATGACAATAACACAATCTTTGAAAATTCATATTCATATAAAAAATCATATTATGATTATTATTCATATTCATATTATTCTGGAAGTGTTAAAGTCATTGCAAAAATTGCACTGAGAGACTTTATTGTAAAGCAACATCTTTTATCCAATTTTTTTAACAAAGAAAAGATTCTTATAGGTGGAGCAGATTTGGCTAATCAGACAGGCAGGCAGGCAGGAAACACATTTCACTTAACCTCGTGTGTAGCATGTTGCACTTGGTTGTATTGGGACCTCCACGCATTGTATGAATCAGCATTGAGTGATGCGGAACTGCTATTGTGCTGTAGACTTCCTCCAGTGTACAATTTAGACTTCCTTTAACTTCACCTATTATAAAAAATAAACAACTGCTATCTAAATTCCTTTTGCCATGCATGTAAGCTAAGCCTGAGATTTTGAATGTTGAAAAGTGTTTTATTTGCGTCCCAGATCCGTTTCCAGAAGTGCAGCTATGATGCCATCTATGGCTATGATGGCAACTCCAAACAGCAGCAATACCGCTGTCTCCATTGATGGCAACTGCACCAACTTGTATGATCATCGTGGGTGGGCGCATGTACTCCTACCTGTGGTTTACACCTTCATCTTTTTTGTGGGACTGTCAGGTAATGTTTTGGCTCTGCATGTTATCTGGCCCAATATGAAGAAAATCAACTCCACCACTGTGTACTCAGCCAACCTGGTGGCATCTGACATCCTTTTCGCATTTGCTCTCCCTCTAAGAATCATTTACTACGCACTGGGATTCCACTGGCCGATGGGAGAGGGCATGTGCAAGGCCACAGCTCTGGTGTTCTACTTGAATATGTATGCTGGTGTGAACTTTATGACCTGCCTAAGTGTGGACCGCTTTATTGCTGTGGTACTCCCACTGCGCTTCAGCTGCTTCCGTAAAATACACAATGTGCGATACATCTGTATAGGCGTTTGGATGCTAGTGTTGGTCCAAACTTTGCCACTTCTCTCCATGCCGATGAGTCGTGAGGAACATGATGGCTACATCACATGCATGGAGTACCCCAACTTCGAGCAGGTTGATGGCTTGCCCTATATTCTGATTGGGGCTGTGTTTCTGGGCTATGGCATTCCTCTGACAACCATCTTAATCTGCTACTCAGCTCTTTGCTACAAACTTCGTGAGTTAGCCAAGAGAAACCAGCTGACAGAGAAGTCAGGCCTCAGCCGCAAAGCCATCGGCGTGATCTGTTGCGTCATTCTAGTGTTTGTGATTTGCTACAGTCCCTATCACATAGACCTGCTGCAGTACATGATTCGAAAACTGCAGCACCAGCAGGATTGTTATCAACTGCATGCCTTTCAGATCTCTCTGCATGTCACCGTCAGCTTTATGAACCTCAACTCCTGCCTGGACCCCTTCATCTATTTCTTCGCCTGTAAGGGCTACAAGAAGAAGGTGCTGAAGCTGCTTAAGAGGCAAGCGAGCATGTCATTATCCAGCATGGTTAGGACATCACCAGATGAATTATCCCGAGATATTGACAAAATTAATATGGGCAACAGACTCTCCCATCTGAGGGAGAGAAGCAGCATGATAGAGCGTGACTGAGATACACACAACCTCTGGACTAACTTCAAAATCAGGAAAATCATATCGGGTACTGGCTTCTCATCAGACTGTTAATAAAACATCACAACATCTAAAAAAAATTGAATTAAAAAAAAAACCCCTCAGTGCAGTACTTTACGCTTAAATCTGTAAATATGCAAATTTTGTCAACCCGCGAGGTCCTTTAATTAGTTTGTTTGTTCATGGTTTCAATATAAGTTAAATACATTTTTGAAATACAAACATTTTGAACAAATACTTTAAAACTTTACACCTTCGAAAAAAGAAACTGTATGACATTATCTTCGCATTGATGGTCTCCAAACTAAGAGTGCCACCTGCTGTTAGATATCTAAAATAGTTTGGGAAATGTGCTGAAGTGGGTGGCATAGCAGCAAAGAGGTTAACTTATCATCGTACTGCTCCAGGGTCGAGAATGAAGTGATGAATAAATAAACTGTCCAAATATACTGCACGTGAAGAAAGGCAAAAGCATTATTCCTAGATTTATACCCAAAAGACATATGTAGGAACTAAGAATTTAAAAAAGAGAGCTTTGGAAAATTAACCCCTTTTGTGACATATGTCCCAGAATATCCAATATATAAAATAAGTCAGCTCAAGGTAGTTAATTAAATTATTACTTTCTGATGAAATTACTGATGACTGTGAACCTGTAAACATAGTGTAATAAAAGTAAAATGCCTCAAGAGGGCAATATAGCGCATATTTACAGAGCTCCTAGTTTACAATTCATTGCCAAGTTACAGTCAGAAATGCATTTTAAAATGTACAAGTTCCGACTATCATATCACATATATATATCTTAGCAACAAGCATTTATTGCTGTCCAATAAATTATGATTTCATTATTTTTTATAAGAAACTTCATATCTTAAATGTAGCTCATGCTCCAAGACAAAAGCGAGAACAGTAGAACTGCTGTTGGTTACAGGAAGTGAAAGTAAATGGTAGTTCACAATTTTAGAAAATGCTTCTCAGTTCAGCTAGGGCCGAACAAAACTACTTTCAATTCTGCACCAGGTGTTACATGTCAACTAAATGATAAAGCATGCAGAAATTGTAATGACGGAAACAAATCTTGAATAAAATGTCAGATATTTGGGTAATGCTTGTCAAATTTCTCTACACAGAAATTCTCTGTGATTGTATAATAAGCATGCATTTTTGTACTTTTACCTAAAATATAAATGATATATTACAATAATAAAAGTGATGATGTGTATGTGTGACCTTGTGGAAATTCATACATATAACAATGATCATGTGTAGGTACTTTACACCAACATGCTTTAAAATGCTTTAAAAGTTCAATCTGATGATATCTTCTTGTTATTAAATATTTTTTTATAATATAATGTTATTCTTATTATTTATAAAAAAGATTTTAAAATAATTGTACATTATAATTTTTTTCTTTGTGCTTTTTTTTTTTTTTAAGAATTTTTGTATAAAACCCATACATACGTATACACTCACCATACTAACTCAGGGAAAGTTTTTCTAATCCCCAGCTGTCCACTATTGTTGGGCCTGTGTCTACAGAAGTCTCAGCTTCCTGTTTTTGGCTAATAGGAGTGAAACCTAGTGTGGTTTTTCTGCTATGGTAGCCCAGCTGCAGCAAGATTTGACCTGGTGTTCATGTTAAATCCCAAGAGATCAGCAGTTTCTGTAATACTCATAACAGTCTGTGCTACAAACAACCCTGATAGAGTTGAAGTCATTGAGATCACAGTTTTTCTATATTTTGATGTTTAATAGGAACATTAACCTGATTTGACCTGGACCTGCATTCAATTTATACATTGATCATCTGCTGAATTTTTTTTGTCCAAAGAAATTGCACAGTTACTGTGTATTTAGTGACTTAAAAACAACAATTAGGCAATATGTCCACATGTAATACTGTATATAATCTGCTATAGTAGGATTTTCAATTTGTTAAGTTATTGGACTGAATGAATATTTGATTAATTTACATGGTTTTAAAGGACTATTAATAATGACAAGATCCAAATCTAGTGTTAGGCTGAAACTGATACTACTACTACTAGTAGCTAAAAAAAACTAGTAGCTAAAAATACTATATAAATAAAAAAATTATGTGTAAAAATGATGCCTTATAAAAAGTAAATAAAAACAAATGCAATTACTGCAAAACCTTATAAACACGTAATTCATTGACAGTATATCAAAAGTAAGTATATCAAAAGAATGTATAACAAATGTTTAAACTCATGAAATCTACCATTTTAGGGAAAAAATAAGGTAATTTTGAAACTGATGACTGCCACACGTCTCAAAGAATTTGTGACAGGGTCATGGTTACCGCTCTGTATCATCCCCTCCTCTTTTAACACCTGTCTGTATTTGTCTGGTAACTGAAGAAGCCAGTTGCTGGAGATTTGGGAGAGGAATGTTGTCCCATTCACATCTGATACAGGATTCGATCTGCTTAACAGTCCTTTTATGATGCGCCAAATGTGTTCATTTTGGACTCTTCTACTATGAAGCCAGCTTTGTAATAGATGCAGTATGCAGTTTAGCATGGTCTTGATGAAATATGCGAGGCCTTCAGTGAAAAATTCATTGTGGTGCAGGCCGTTCAACTGAGTGCTGATAACATGATAGTTGGTCCCTCTCCTCTTTAGTCTGGAGGAAATGGCATCATGATTTAAAAAATAAAAAATAAATCTTTAATCCTGAAAAAGTTTTCTGCTTTACCTCAGTCCATTTTTAAATAAGCTTTGCTCTAGAGAAAACAGTTGCATTTCTGGATGTTCACATATGGCCGCTTCTTTGCATAATAAAGCTTTAATCTGCAACTGTGGATGGCATGACCAACTATGTTCACAAACAGTGATTTCTGGAGGTGTTTCTAAACTCACACATTGATTTTCTTTACAAAATCTTGCCTGTTCTTAATGCACTGCTGCCTGAAGGCCGAAGATCACGGGTATCCAATAATTTTCCACCTTGTCTTGTGCACACAGAGATTTCTCTAGATTATTGGAATCTTATGATGATATCTGAGATTGGGAAGTACTGAGATGAGTACTTCACAACAAGCTAGTAACACTTACTTTTCCAGCATTTGTTGCCTCTGTTCCAAATTTCTTGAGATCTATTGTGGTCATCAAATTCAAAATTACATTATTTATTTTTTTTTTAAATGCTACATAGCTGCAGTTTAAACATTTGATTTTTTTTGTTTGTGTTCTACTGTGAATTTGTAACTCATTGCATTCTGTTTATATTTACATTTACATTTGCAATATCTTTTTTGGAATTGGGGTTATGTATATTTACCTTCTCCTTGGTGGTCTGGTCTTACGAGAATTCTTGCTGCAGTCTGTTGCCTGAAATCCCCTTGTTACATAAATAAACAGACAACAGGAAGCACAAGGGGAAGTGTTTTGTGAGAACAGCTCAAAAGAGGAGCAAATGTGTGTATATATATGTTAAAAGCCTTCAGTAAAATTTTGTTTCTAAGGAAAACCTAAAAAGTGATGTGCACAGAGTCTGAGGATTTGTTCTAAAGGCAAAAGTGTTTAAAGGATTTGCTGAAGCAAATTTAACTCTTGTCCCTAAGAGTTTATATTAATTATATTACCCACAATGGCACACTATCCACTATCCAGTATTTCTTCTTCTTTCGGCTTCTCCCATTAGGGGTCGCCACAGCGAATCATCCTTCTCCATACCCCCCTGTCCTCTACATCTGCCTCTTTCACCCCAACTACCTGCATGTCCTCCCTCACCACATCCATAAACCTCCTCCTTGACCTTTCTCTTTTCCTCCCTCCTGGTGGCTCCATCCTCAGGATTCTCCAACGGATATACGCCATGTCCCTCCTCTGCACATGTCCAAACCATCTCAATCTTGCCTCCCTCACTTTGTCTCCAAAACGTCCTACATGCGCTGTCCCTCTAATAAACTCATTTCAAATCCTGTCCATCCTCGTCACTCCCAACGAAAACCTCAACATCTTCAGCTCTGCTACCTCCAGCTCCACCTCTTGTCTTTTACTCAATGCCACTGTCTCTAATCCATACAACATCGCAGGTCTCACCACAGACCTATAAACTTTCCCTTTCACTCTTCAAGATACTCTTCTATCACAAATCACTCCTGCCACTCTTCTTCACCCACTCCACCCTGCCTGCACTTTTTTCTTCACTTCTCTTAAAGCTCTCTCCATTACTTTGCACTGTTGACCCCAGGTACCTAAACTCCACCACCTTCTCCACCTCTTCTCCCTGCAACCACCACCAACTCCACTGCCCTCCCTCTCATTCACACACATGTACTCTGTCTTACTCCTACTGACTTTCATTCCCCTTCTCTCCAGCACGGACCTCCAGCTCTCCAGGCTCTTCTCAACCTGCTCCCTACTCTCACCACAAATCACATCATCATCCGCAACCATCATAGTCCATGGAGACTCCTGTCTGACATCGTCCTTTAACCTGTCCATTACCACTGCAAACAGGAAAGGTCTCAGAGCCAATCCTTGATGCAATCGAACCTCCACCTTAAACCAGTCTGTCGTTCCTACTGCACACTTCACTGCTGTAAAACTGTCCTCATACATGTCCTGCACCACGCTCACATACTTCTCTGACACACCTGACTTCCTTATACAATACCATATCCACTGTCTAGTACAATGCTATTTAAATTAAAAAAAAACAAAAAAAACAATTTCATATACTGTATATATTATGTATTATTGCCATAAAAATGCAATTTATAGTGCATGTCAAAAGTTTGGAAAAATCTATCATTTTAATCTTTATTGAAACATCTTGAGAGACCTTGAATCTTGATTCTATGCAACAAATTGTGTAATTTAACTGTCAGAAGATTTATTCAGACCAACCAAATATATAAATGTTCAAGTGTTAAACTTTATTTTTTCTGAAACAATCTACCATTAAAATGAACAACAACTTTTCACACTCTTAAAATTGCTCCAAACATTATTCTGAAATATTTTGTCATGCCTCTCGTAAATCTTTAGCGTTTATGCTAGTTAGATATTTCTTTCTGACCTTGAGATCCGGTTCATCCAGGGGAGTTTGATTTAGGTGCAGTGTCTGGGCAGGCCATTCCATGATGGATAACACTCCTGCCGACTGTTAGCTCTCTAAATAACGGTTACAGAGCGTGAACATACAGTATGTTTTGGGTTTCATTGTGTTCTTGTATGGTGAAGTTGATTCCAATTAGCTTCAGTCCAGACAGAATTGCACAGTTTAAGTTTGGAATGGTAGCCATATTGGTTCAGTATTCCTTTAATCTTTTACCTCCATGTATAACTGTGGACAGTCAGTTAACATCATCTTTCTTGTTCTTTGTCTCACATAAGTTCTTCTGTTAGTGAGAAAGAAATTCAAATTTAGATTCCACTGTCCACAGAACTTTATTCCAGTCATTCACTGTCAATTCTACCTAGTTTGTAGCATATAATGGTGCGCAAGGAACAAGCATCAAATTAAATATGAAGTGTTTCCATACTTTTGACAGACACTGTATTAAATACTAAGTGTTTCTATACTTTTTTCAGACATTAATAAGCATATACACTTACACGATGTAAAGTACCTGGCAATTAATTTGACGGTTCAGTGTAATTTTAAATGTAAAACAAAAAATCTTAAATGAAATGTAAATAAAAATTTTAGGTTTTGATCACATGCTAATTGCCAGCACAATCTCAGATTGTATGCCTTGGGAAACCACCATACGGGTCGAGGTTGCTAGGTTTACATCATACTGTGTGAGACTTGGAACAACATTGAGGCTATAAAAAGCAGGTAGATTTTTTCTCTGATCTGCAGAAACTGCTTCTGTTCTAAAGCCAATAATCAGAATCAAATCAAACTATTTCCTACAATTATATACTATGACAATGGGAAAGTTTGAATGCAGACATTGTAAACCATTGTTAAATGTGCATTTCTGTTTTCTACGGAAGTCCAGAAAGGCCATGAGTTTTTTTTTTAAACCTTATGATATTAAGAAAACTAATTGGTTTTCTCCAGATTAAAAAGTGTGTTTTTTTCTGGGGGGATTTATTTTATAATGGGTTTTGTAACATGCAAATGTTTATCAGAATAGGTAAGTAAAAGGGGACAAAAAAAGGATGGCAAAGTTGTGAAAAGAGAATTTAATGAGTTTTGTAATCTATGTAGTTGTGGTTGCTTTGTCTGATTTTAAAAAGAGAGGGAAAGTACGCACACTTTCAGTTCTTTAAACTGCACATGTCAAAGTGTTTCAAAATTAAGTATAAAGTCCTGATTTATTTGCCACTTACTGGTACCAGTTCAGCAGTCTTTTTGTGTTTATAAAATCTGACATTTGTTCACGAAAAAACTGAATTAAGAGCATGGCGAGTGTCGTTGTTGGTGCTGTTGAAGCTCAGTACTCATTATGTCTTAAA
This sequence comes from Silurus meridionalis, assembly GCF_014805685.1. Taxonomy (NCBI): domain Eukaryota; kingdom Metazoa; phylum Chordata; class Actinopteri; order Siluriformes; family Siluridae; genus Silurus; species Silurus meridionalis. Next base: position 11,132,638 of record NC_060886.1, read on the forward strand.
TTTTGTAGTGTAAAAACATGAATTTATGTTGTGCCAAATGAAAAGCTGTCTACTTTAACATTTCACTTTCAATGTTCATTTAAAACTGGTAACCCTCTTTCCCTCTCATATTCAGCATTTAACAAAACATTCATAGAGACATTATGAGGAAAAAGCTTGGGAGGAAGAAGCAGAGATTGTTGTTAACTCAGCTTACAACATTATACATACACTCAGCTGAGGCTCTGCTTCTTCCCTCCAAGCCTTTACAGTGAGCTGGCATTGCTAAAATTTCATATTACATGTAAAATAAACAAACAACTTGCACACTGATTAGTGCATTATATATTATGTAGCTATATGTTTATATCTAGATACTATGTTTTGCTATAGACAACAACAAAACCAACAGAATGGTAGATTGTCAAATTACACTTTCTAAATTTGACTGGATTACATTTATTTTCTTGCTGCTTAAAATTTGCTCCTGTAGATATTATTTTTAATATTTACTAAACCAGATGCATTTGTGGCAGCAAGGTTGCTCCCACTGTGAAAGGAGGAGAACTGGCAGAAAGCAAGTGGGTGACAAGGTGAGAGGTTACACTTGGGTGAAAAAGAAATGCTGCATTCCAAAGTAAGTACCTACACTATAGAACCATCACATTCAGTCAGTATGTGTCCATTCCAAAACCATGGTCATAAACACGAGTTGGTCCCCCTTTGTGTTCTGAGAAGGTCTTTCACTAGATGTTGGAATGTGGTTGTGGGGTCTGTGGCCTTTCATCCACAAGAACATTAGCATGATATGGCAGTGATAAGGAATAAGAAGATTTGGTGCGCAATCAGTGTTCCAATTCATGCAAGCTTGATGTTAGGATGTGAGTGGGGTTGAGGTTTGGGATCAAACCATGTCTGTTAAATAAATGACATGCCACTGCTCAGTATGATCCTTATGCAGTAGGTGAGTTTATTAGTGGTATAGATTTAGTGAAATATTTGATGTTGGCGCAAATATAAAATGCTTAAAATTACTTAATGCATTCAGTGCTTCTCTCTCTATTAAACCTGCCTCAAGATTCAGTATAGAATGAGGAGGTTGTTAAATACAATATCTGACTGAATAGATTTTTGAACTAGTGATAGCGAGACAAGGCTTCATGAAGCATGAAAAATTTCCAGCTGTGCTGAAAAATGGTTAGATCCTCAAAGCTTCAAAGTGGCCACTTGAGAACTCTTCTTGCAAAAGATTCAGTAGGCCTATGTAGCATGTAAAATCCTTTTTAGATGAGATGATTTCATGTGTCAAATCTATAAAAACTATAGCCTAGACATAAATTGTAAATCATACTGAGCTTCTAATGAAATTATTTATACTTTAGCTGTTTTTGAGATACTTAAAAAAAAACAACAACAAAAAAAAAAAACGATTTGTATTATTTAATAAAATGTGTCATTAATGGTATCCAGTCACATCCTCATATATTCTATATAGGGATTGTATATATTAGCCAGATCCATTACTAAATCAGCAGTCAGACATGAGAACAAAAATAAACAACAAGAAATTCTTACAATTCAGCAAAACAGGGCTTTACCAGTGCAGATGACATGATATACAGGTACTATTACCCAGGGCAAACTAAAAGAGCTTAGAATCCAGACATGAGAATCACAGCTAAATGAATGCATAAATCTATCAAAACAACATAACACACATTACATAAACGCAGTCAAACTCACTATGAGGAACAAGAGCAAACCACAACAAGAGGGTGTGCACTTTGCTAGTTACCAGTAGACAAGATGCAGGAAGTAACCAACCAAATGTCATAAAGAGATGTTATTTAAATGTCATTAGCTACACAACTTCCTGTGAGCTATTATAGTAGAGCTTGATGTGAGATGGATTGCCACCACAGAAACCAGAAACATTCATGTTAGTCAGAAGCAACTACGAGCACAAAATGATGTAGTTCACTGTGGTATGTATACTTTTACAAGACCATTCTGTAATTATTTGGTATTTATGTTAAGTGTTTAACTGAGTTTAACTTAAATAGTCCTGTAGAAACTTGTACATGTTGATGTATCCTGTAAGAGAAATCTAAAGAAAATACAGTATAAGACTCTCTCTCTCTCTCTCTCTCTCTCTCTCTCTCTCTCTCTCTCTCTCTCTCTCTCTATATATATATATATATATATATATATATATATATTTAATAAGGGAATGTTATGATTTGATTGATATATATAAAATGAAACTAGTAAGAAAGAATATAAGAAATAATTGATTTAGGAGAAAAATAGAGAGCTGTGTTAGTGCCAGCGTTAGAGTGCATGCTCTTAGACCTTCCTGTCAGACACTTTATGCTAAAAAAAAACAGGTTTCACTTCAATGTTTTACAGTAATGTCTTTTATCTTAGTGTCTGTGGACTGCCAAATCAATTTCCAAGCTAAATTACCATAAAGGCTTAGTTATTTTGATTACACTTTATGTTACAGAAAAAGTAGTAAATATTTCCACCTCTTTAAATGAGTAATGAGTTCTCCATGTGGGGGTTTTTCGGGTCTTTGAAGGTGTTGTCATGCAATGAAAGCATGGCATACAGCACATTAAGGAAGTGAAATATAAAGTAATAATAAAAGATTTATGGTTATATTTATATAGACTTATTTTAGTCTTCTGAGCTGAGTTAAAGAAGCCAGTTTATGATATTTGCTAGAGTTACTGTATATACATACATTGAAAAGTATGTTCATTAATCCACCAAAGTCATTCAGGTAGAGATTTATCAGAAGTTGTTCAGAGATTCTGACATTACTTGACACGTCTTTTTTACTATAGCTCAAAAGCTGTCTTTCTGGGACTGCAAACCTTTGAGCTAGACATATATATGTATATAGTGGGGTCCAAAAGTCTAACACCACAAAAGATTTATGTAGAGTAGTGTTATGCTTATGTGTCATTGCTTGACCTCCTACAAAACAAATTCACCCACATGGAATCATCATACACCATCACTTATAAATATAAACCACTGTCTTTTTTTACATTAATGTTCTTTGTGTTTTTCATCATGCATGTCAGGTATTTTATCATGGAACAGAATACATCACTGGCCTTCGTCAGTGAGGGTTATCTCCCTCCAGTTTTCAAAATAGTCAGCTTGGTGTTCTACAGCATCATATTCTCTGTTGGCTTGGTGGTCAATCTTTCAGCCCTCTGGGTCTTTGCTCTAACTACAAAAAGAAGGAGTTCTGTCACCATCTACATGATCAATGTGGCTGTGGTGGATCTTATCTTCATTGTCCTGCTTCCCTTCAGAATGGCCTACTACAGTGGGGATTATTGGCCGTTTGGTGATATGTTCTGCAGAATCAATGCAGCACTTACAATACTCTATCCATGTCTGGCTCTCTGGCTCTTTGCTCTTATAAGTGCTGACCGCTATGTAGCCATAGTTCAGCCACGACATAGCAAAGAGCTAAAGAACGTGCACAAGGCCTTGTTGTCATGTGTGGGTATATGGATCATGACCCTTGGTGGTGCCGCATCACTTCTTTTCCTGGATGAAGATCCGGACCAAATCTCCAACCATACCACCTGCCTGAAGATGCATGACATCGTCTACCTGCGTCGGGACAACCCTGTCCACTTCGCTCGCCTGACTTTCTTCTTCTTGGTGCCATTGTTGATTATGGTGGGCTGTTATATCACCATTGTGGACAACCTCATCCACGGGCGCACATCCAAGCTCAAGCCCAACGTGAAGCAGAAATCCATTCGTATCATCATCACGTTGATCATGCAGGTGCTGGTCTGTTTCGTTCCCTTTCATGTCTGCTTTGTGCTTCTGCTTTTTGAGAATAGTGGCCAGGACTACAGCACCTGGGGGTCATTCACAACGTTCCTGATGAACATGAGTACAGTGTTGGATATTATACTTTACTACATAGTTTCTAAACAGTTTCAGGACCGTGTGATTAGTGTGATCCTCTACAGAAACTATTTAAGAAGCGTGCGAAGAAAGAGTCGACACACAGGTAGTGTGCGCTCTCTCAGTAACCTTACCAGTGCCATGATCTGATTAATCTGACATGGTTTGAACACAGGAAATTGAAATTTTTTCTAAATATATATAAGATAATTTCAGACTAGTCTTGAAAAAAAGAGGAACAAACTGAAGCTTGGACTATTTCACTTTCATTTGTTGCAGTTGTTTTGTCCATTTCTAATCAAGAGCTCTTTCTGTTCTCTGTCTGTCATGCTGGTTCTGCAAATGTGGCTTTCAATTGACTTATGAAAGTTAACTTATCCAAGTAAATCAGCTGTGAATTAGATATAATATAATAATATCTCCTATGGTATTGCAAAAATTCATAATGTATTAAATAAACAAACAATTTTCTTTTTGGATTGTACAATGTCATCAGGGTTTAGTGGGAATTTGACTGATTAATATTATTAAGAGACCATTTATTGTACATAAGGTTATGAATTCATGCTCCTATAAATTTAAGTGTTTTCTTATTTTCCTAGTCTGTATAAATGTACATAATAAGCTTGTCAAACTTTATCAGTTGCAATACTTGCCACTTTTTTAGTCTGGTCTGGACAAGCCTACCATGGGACTGGGCAAGCACATTTCTGAATTGATAGTTTTTCTGAAATGTTTCTCGGAATGTTTCTTACCCATACCATGCCAAGTATGTTTATAGCTTCTATAAGCTATTACGTACTAATGTATTACAGACAATAAACTGATTGTTTTCATACTGTGCTGTTATTATAACACAGCATATTTCTTTAATTGTTACTGTGGATCATGACTTCTATATTGTGGTGTTGTTGTTGTTGTTATAACCTATAGCTAGTTCTAGCCAAATATACATTTTCATATACAGTTTACAATGTACAGACCTTAACATCAAGTGCTGTGCAAGAACGTTGTTGATTCCAATCAACTCTTTCTAAAGAAACAGCAGAAATTCCTGAACATGTTATAAAGAAAATTAAGCTGATGAAACAAATGTTTTAAATATCTTTTATTTCAACACCGTTTATAATCTGTAATATTGTACCATTGTTAAGTTTTTTACTATAGTTGTATTTGGTTTAAGGAAAAGGCAATAACAATCTGTAACAGTGTTACTGGAAGTAAGCTCTCTTCATGTAAGAAGTGTGTGTGTTGGGAGGGACCCAGAAATAACAATGTAACTGGAATATTAAAATTGTTTTTGTTTAAAGGCCTGATTTTGTAAAACTATTTTAATGTTAATAATTCAAGATCATTTCAAAGACCAGTGCAAAATAATGATGGATAATGCATTTTTATTTAATTTTTATATTCTTTCTTCTTTTTTTTTTCTTTTTTCTTTTTGCATTATTATCCATGTATAAGGTGGCACATTTTTTAGTTCGCCAGAGAGGGGCGCTATTGATCAGAGCAGGTCTTTACCCAAACTGGACATTGATTTACCTCGTTAATGCCAGCAGGTGGAAGCAAATGATGGCAGATGTGGGAACATACGTTGGCGCGAGCTACAATAGAGGAGCACAACTTGTTTGAGAAACCCAGAGTCCATATTCTTTTCTGCTATAATATGCCTGATCCGATCCTCCAGGTAATGACCACATTTGGGATGTATTTCGAGGAAGACTGGAAGGCTCCATGGTCATGGGAAAAGTAACATATAGTACTAATATATGTATTATATTTATATATTTTGGGAGCAGATTGCATTGAATATGCAGTATATTTTTCCCCACAAAGTGTTTGTGACAGTTTGCAGAGAAAGAATCCACAATTTATAATACATGGGCGTATTTAAATCCTGTCACTATCTGTAAAGTCAAAGTATGATAAAGGTGTCTCATATCTTAGCACAGGGTTATCATCAATGTTATAGCTAATTAAGCAGTGCATCAATCTATGCCGGCACAAATGAAATATAAATGAAGAACATCGCAGACCTTACAGAGAGATGGGTGACAATTAACACTATAATAATCATTTTTTACATTTTAATTTAATTTTCCAGGCCAAGTTGTCTCTGGGAGTTTCTTAGCTTGTTTTATTTTAAAGGCATCATCAAAATGTTCCATCAGACCATTAGTGTGAATATACCAAATAAATACTCACTGCTCTCTGATGTTGGAAAAAAACCCCCATCTGTGTGCATTCAGTAGTGCAAAGACCAGCTAACATCACCATCTGGGAATTGCAACTCGAGCTCTCTTAAGTTCCTTTAAACATCCACATTAAATATATCTGTCACATTCAATACTGCTGGAACACCACCTTTCTCTCAGTATATTCACACGAGGACTGGTATACTAAAACATTTTCACACATTTGAAAAAGGGTGCTGGAGCAAAAGGAAACAGGATAAGCAGGCCTGGAAATGCTTTATGGAGCGTGTCCACCACTCACACGGAATAAAGCACACACACTACCGGGGCTGCTCCTTGTGCACCTCTAACATTCTGTACATTGATAGACAAGTTAAACAATACAAAACCAAGTGGCTCTCGTTCGGATAGAGGGTGACGATTAAGCTGCTGTAACAGAAGCTCTGACAGTAGTGCTGTAGTGCTAGAAGGTTATATACTCAGTCTGATATTAATGTATTTTAAATTAACAGGTTGTTGAATGAAGGGCATTCCATATTCTATAAAGCTAACAGGTGTTATATTTGGTTTCATGTATAATAATTGATAAAGTTATTTTGCTCTTACAAAAAAAAAAGAATAACATTTTATTTAACATTTATGAAAGGAGACTCTAGTATCAGCATTTTGCAACAGTCAGAGGTGAAGCTGTTTATGATTGCTTTTGGGAAGTGGGATAAACAGAGGACTGCACTTTTTCAGTATATTCTATTTTTTTTCAAGAGATTAAATAAGATGGTCTGGTAAGGGAATGACTGTTTATATCTGCCATAGCTGAAGTGATTACTAACTAACAGGTTTTGCAGATGTTTCCCAACTATTGATATAATTATATATAGATAAAAAAAAAAGAAAGAAAGTGTAAGTCTTGCAAATTTCTATAGTGTACCAGGATCGTATGCGCTATTATGGGAAATGATCAATAACTGGTGATGATTTATATCAAGTTCATTTATGCAATTACCATAATTTTCATCAAAGAGTAAAAAAGAGGGGTCTTACAATATATCATAATAGTGTTTTTGTTAAATGTAAAGAATGAGCATTTATTAATGGTTTAATAAAATTAACTGGTACAACAAAAAAATACATAAATGAAAATAAAATATACATTTAAACAATGATATTTGTTAATATTTTCAAATATTTATTTTGAAGTTTTATATTAAAATATATTTATTCTGTTTGTCACAGAGAACAATAATGTGCATAAACTATGTTCCTGTGGTCTAAGTGTTTAAAATGGTCTTTACTGTTACTTCCACTATACCCTGATTTACCTTAATGAGTTCATAAGTAGGTATGAATACTTCCAAATATTTAAGTTAAAGCTATTGGTGAGTTTTTGCAACTCTCTTACCTTCCACCAAGCACTGGTTTTAAAATAAATTAATAAAAACGTAATGCATTTTGTGTTTTCACATTGATAGGTCATTTGTAATAATCAAAATATTTGTTTAAAAATGGTTCATGATGTGCATCTCACTGTCTCAAATACTGTCTATATTTAGTCTAGTGTCTCATCAGTGTTGTCCCATATATTGCCTGAAAAAATCTGAAACCGGTGAGAATATTAGCAAATATGTCAATTCACTAATGTTAAGCAAAATCCACAAAAAAAGAAATGTGACAGTGAGTTGAAAATAAAAATGTGTAGAGTGTGAGGGTGAAGCATTTTTGTTGTGAGTGATAAAAAACTAAATTGATAAAATGGAGTTCCTGATTTTTTGGACATTTTCCTGGGAAGATTCTTCACTAGATTTTGAAGTGTTCAAGTGGAGATTTGTGCTCATTCAGCCACAAGGGTGTTGGAAAAAAAGAAAGGAACTGATGTAGGATAATAAGGCATGGGGTGCAGTCAGCGTTCCACTTCACCCCATACACCCCATTCAGCTACTGAGAATTTTCTTTCCAAACCATTTAAACTAAATCTTCCTGGAATTGGCTTTGTGCACAGGAGCTTTGTCAGGTTTGGGCCTCTAATTTAAACTGAAGGAAAAATGTAATGCTACCACATCCAGAGACATCATATACAATGATGTGCTTCCAACCTTGTGGTAACAGGTTGGGGAAGAACCAAAAATCGTTGGGAAGGTCAGGTGTACCAGTACTTTTGCGTATATAGCGTATGTTAAATATTCAACAGCTGAGTGAGTGATTTTATCCATAGTAAGTTTTTCAGAATAGTTTTGCAAACTTCCCAGCATTCACTGCTCTAAGCTTAGTTGACATAAGTACTTCAAAGGAGATAAACACTCCCTGATGCAGAAAGACACCGCAGCCCTGCATGCATGATGAATTATCACAAAGCTTTGTGGATAATTTTGAATCTTCATAACAAGTGCTTTTGTCATAGAAAAATTAATGAAAACAAGATTGTCTTTCATTTGAGCTGATTTAACCGCCTCGGCAGCCAGATGCTCCTCTCTGGATATAAAACCAGTCAGCACTAAACAAAGAGAAAAAAACTAGCATTTTTTCAGCAGCTCATGCTGCAAATAAATCAGGCGGTGCGCACAATGGCCATCTGTTTGTTATTTGATATGTGTGAATACGTGTTGTAATGACTTTGTTTGTGAATCAGTCAGTGCACTGGAACACACAAGAGCTCTCCAAGTGCCGGAGTGTTCAAAGCTAATCATATAATTGGACACAATAGTCAATGACAAATGGAGTTGCATGGAGCCAGCCAGCTGGGAAGTGAATATGTAATCATTGTAAAATCATATCATTTTGCATATTTGAAGACAGCTTAATAGAGTTTGCTTGTCACCGCACTATCAAGTGATGATCAGAGAGGGCCACGTCGTATTTGTTCTCTAGAATATTGCTCCTCTGCATCTGCAGCAAGTTAAATGGAATGGAAACGGTGTTATTTCTTTGCTTCGCAGATGCTATATGTCTTCAGTGCGCTGTGGGATTTATAATGGAATTCTACTGTTCATGAGCATTAAAGTGGAGAAGCATAGACTCCGTTGCCAGTTTATTAGTTACTAGATTGCTATACCTAATAAACTGTTGAGTGAGTGTATATATAAAAATCTGAACGAAGCTGTAAATGTCAAATGCACTTTGTTTAAGCATTATCGCAGACTACAGATGTGCATACTATCAAACAGATTCGCTCTAATCACGATTGCTGATTGTGAACCCGTTCTTTTAAAGACTAAACAGCAAATTCAGTTTCCGATCAACACGGGAGCTGTGTGGCTGATTAACAATTGTCTTTTTCCGTGCAAAACATTTAAGATGTCATTGAGCTCCTGGTTGTATTTAGGCACAGTTCCCTAAAGAGTCATCACTTGCTTCTTGTAAATTGCACAGCTCGTAAGCAAACCAAGTCTGAGACCAATGAACAACTTTGTGTATCTCTGGGGTGGCCCTTCTTTTATTGTATTATTGTTTACTACACTGTCCTTGGCTTCTTGTATTCCAATTCTTAGTACAAAGTCATACTTCTCAATAGTGTTTCCATGCTTGGTCTTTGTTTCTGCTGGGAAAACATTCTTTCCACAATGTCTATTTTATTTTCCATCAAATACTTTCCATGAATGCAATTGGAAAAAAACAGTGCTTTATACCCTTCATTAGTGCTTATTTGCAGTGTTAAAGCCACACTGTTAATGCTCTGTGCAGTCCCTATGGTACTAGTATTTACTCACAGCAGCTTACGCTCAGAAATCTGATCTAGGCAGGGAAACACAGAGTCTACCTTGAAATGCTTAATCTCTATTAAAAGGGATAATCTCTCATCAAGAATGTGCTAAATGCAAAAAAAAAATGATTCCCATTGACCCCCACCAGTTAGCAGAGCTGAAGCGAGGATGAGAATGTATAGCTTTGATTACAGCTGTGGCTGTTTTAGCGCATAATGTTGTTGCTGATTCACACACACAGGATTGCAGCACCATTAAAGGGTATAAATAATTTAAGACCCCTTTTTCTACACTACTCAGCTAAGTGCCTTGAAACTTTGGGCTCCTTTTGTCAGGTTCTCAATAGATTAGGGCATGATTTATTTTTGGTTTATAAAAGTAGCATATTCCTGACTGTGTTCAGCAGGGAAAGAGTGTTAGGTGCTCTGGTTTTAATTGCACAGCAGTATGTAGACAGGAAGCTATGCCAGATCAGGTTAATATTTAATTTAACCTCACTTAACTATCCGCATGATCCATTGGATCACAACGGCAGGACAAGGGCATTGCGTGGCAACTGTGATAAGATGCGGGAGCTAACATTTCCAAAAGCATGGCTCTACTTCTGCCTCAACAAGACATCTGCATTCAGATGAAATGGATATGGCATATCTCCCCCTGTCTCGAGGCTGATTTATACATTTTCTTTGAAGCATAATACTCTCTCCGCAGCTTACTCTATTGAAGTCACCACTGAGAAAAACAATTAAACCCAATCTACAACTTGACTGCATGTCCGTGTCATGGTTTGTTATATGGAGATTCCCTGTTATTTCGAATAATTGAAATGCAATGTGAATTGCTGCCCCACTAGGGTCCCAGCTCAAAGCCTAAAGAGCAAGAGAGCACTAGGAAAGCCGTGGCTGGAGGAGGAGAATGCGAGGAACAGCTCTTCAGCATGACAGCACAAGGGAATTCTGTCTAGGGATCTGAGAGCAGAGAGCATGGTTGTGTGTGCATGTCACGTAGCTAGCTCCGAGAGCTCAATTACAAGATTGATACTCGGAGAGGAAACTTCATTTTGCTTTACAGATGTCGACACCGCTAGAGAAAAACAAGCTTGTTGTTTAACATTAGATGGTTTGGCAGAATGAGAATAAGCAGAAAAAGCAAGGACTGCGGCAGTTATTTCTAACTAATAACCCTAAAGTTTTGAGGCCTATTAAACCTTCCCGCTGATTACAGCCTGTCAGGCACTGGCGAGCGGAATTGTGGGATTGATACTGTGCAGCGTTTGAGCAGAGGCCAATATGCAATGAAGTTCTGAGGACATCTCTGTTTCATTTCAAATGCATAAAGAAGCTGAAGGGCTTTTTCTAAATTTTCATCTTAATTTGATTACATGGCATCTTGTCTGTGTGAATGATCTGTTTTGCCTCAAGAGGACATCTTAATCACTTTTCACTCATGGCTTCATCCCTGTAAACATGTGGCAACTGTTCTGGACTTTTACCAGTCCCACTTGACTGAGAGGTAAAAATACATTTGGGGAAAGCAATGCAGGGACACAGAGAAAAAGAAACACGTAGTAAGGGACCAAGGGCTCTATTTTAGTGCACACATAAGAGTAATTTGATGGTAAATGCATATTGCAATTTTGTTTGGGTGCAAGCCAAGTTTTTTTCTAGCGTTTACACTGTTGTTATTTTTTTCATTCTCATAAATTAATGAACATATTCTGTTATAATGGGTGGAGCGGCACAAAACGCGTTGTGACATTCAAAATCTGCAGAGGTAGTGGCATTTTCTTACCCATAAATGCATTGAGTTATTTTAACTGAAGACGCCATGTTAGTACAAGTCTGACTTAAAAATTCTTTCAGTTTTCCATTATAACAGTTTTGTGACTGTTTTGTTTATATCTAAATAAGACCAAACAAGTCAACACGTTGTGGATATAAAGGCAAATTTACACTTAAGCTAGTATTTAATATAAATATAGCATGTGACACATTCATTTTAATGTATATAAACTTTTTTTCGGCTTCTTCCATTAGGGGTCGCCACAGCGGATCATCCGCATGTTTGATTTGGCACATGTTTTTACGCTGGATGCCCTTCCTAACGCAACCCTCCCCATTTATCCGGGCTTGGGACCATTACTAAAGCTTGTGCAACCCTAATGGCTGGGGTTAGTTCCCTGACCAGGGATCGAACCCGGGCCGCAGCGGTGAGAGCACCGCATCCTAACCACTAGACCACCAGGGAACCTATTAATTCATTTTAATGTATACAAACTATATAAATATCCACATATTATGCAATCAAACAATTACTTGTCTAAGCAGTTACCCATGAGTGTCCAGCTCTACTAAAAAAAACACAGGTCCAATTTTTGTTTTAACGGATGGAACCTACTTCACATATATTCCATATTATTTAAATAGCATAGATTGAAAAATATAATCAGAATAATAATTATAGTGCTTTTTTTTAAGTTAGGACTCCATGCTAAAAAGAGAATTCTGCTCTGTTGTGAGGCTTGTGAACCTTTTTGTCATTTTGTCTACATTTCTTTTTTACCTTAAGCACGTTTTCTCTTCAATACTGTATAAACCCTTACAGTGATTGTGGATTTTTTTGACTGTTGACATTGCATCCAAGTCTCCACATGTATTGCACTGCCACTACATCAACATAAAATCATTCAGCTGGCAATTGGAAAAATAAAATCAATATAAAATCTGCAAGTGAAATCTACAGTGTGTCATTGCAAAAACATTGCTGCGCTGCATTGCACAAAAAGTTAGTTCTTTAATGTCAGCACCACACTTAACCACACTTAGCAACATATTCACTCAAAACCATGCTCTCTCCTACATTCTCAAGAAAAATACATCCCCAAAGTACAGAGATGAAGACCAAGAAGTGCAGTCTTGTATGTTGTCAGTTTGTTTCCACTGACGGTACCAAGGCACTGTGGTCTGGTCTGTATGTTTACTATTAAGAGAGCTGTTAATGGCAAGACAAACAGATGGCTGCAGGCTTGCTCTGTCCTGCATCTCTTCACAAGTGCCACCCATCCTTTGTGTCCATTAATCTTCTGTTTCTGCAGCACGACTATATTAAACAGCTACGGAGAACCAGAGAGTGGCAAGCAAGCCAGCACAGCTGTCATGACGCTGAGAGTAAACCATCAGTCGAGACCCACTCTTCTCTCCTCTAAACGCTCCTGTAGAACAGCACGGAGAAAATCATTTCGCCTTGAACCTGACCCTATAAAAGTGGTATCCGTGGCTGGGGAAACAATAAATGCTCATTATAAAGCAGCTGCCTGGGCTGCTGAGGACTTCTCGGGCCCGGCTGGAGAAAAACAAGTACATCTGATTCCAATAATAATTGAAGAAGACAACTGTTTCCTCCAGACCAAGGCATGGGGACTTTACAGTGCTTATGGCTGGTCTTGTTAGAGACAGGACTGTATAGTAGCTGAGGGATGGAAAATGCACCCAGTATTTGCCAACATCATTTATTTACCTTTGAAGCCAATTGGTTAAACAAACAATTTGATATTAGTTTAGAAAAGGTGTTTAACTATCTGAAAGAACATTAGAAATAGTCTTAATTGTTGTATATTATACCCTACAGGCCCAAAAAAAACACTATCCAATTTCTTTTACCATAGTGAGCTAAAATAAGTTGTTTGTTCTGTTCAAATGCATGATGCCGCGCATGGCCACTGCGCATTTATGAGGGACGCGTCACTGCGACATATATTTCAAAATGCAACTTTATTTGTGTCCCCTGTCTGGTGTCTGTTTCAGTCAGTGGCTAAATTGAAAAATCAATTCCAATTTCAATGATTGGAATAAGAAAAAAAAAACACCAGGAGTTAGAGATAAAAAAAAGGCGTTCTTCTGCTGGATCCCTTTTAATTGGAAAGTCATTTCTTCAGGGTATTCTAATGGTTCTGAAGGAAGATTGCAAAATAAAGTTGATGAGCTGGAGGAAGGTTAATAGCTTGTGTGTATGTGAGTGTACACATGTGTGTGTATGCGAACGAGGGTGTGTGTGTGTTTTCTTTGCACAGTATCTATCCAACCTTTCCTTCTGACAGAGCCATGAAATAAAAAAAAAATCCAAATCTCAGTGGTATCGCTCAGGAATTGTGAATGTGCACTTCTTCTCAGTGAAGAGGTAGATTTCCAAAAAAACGACTCGATGCACAACTTGCCATGGTGGTGAGAATAGAATCATAATTTTCTTCTTTTTAGATAAGCATTTTTTTTTTTGCAATCTATAGAAGTTTTCAGTATCCAACAAGTAAATGATCTAATATATGTGTACAATGTGTGATTACATGCTTGTTGCACCCTTATTTGGTGCAGCTCTCAACATACTCCATAGTGCTTCTGTATTTCTGTGTCATCATTAAATAAAACACAAAGGGCTCACATGTTCAGTGGTTATTGAAGAAGCAATAGTAATCATTGAACTCGGGCTCTATAAAGCAGATTATGGCAGGAGACAGGATATTTACAGATACTGCAAAGGTCAAGATTGTCTGAGTCTGGGCCAGATGACGAGGGGTGGGAGGTGGAGGGGTGGGAGGAAAAACACACAAGAACTCTGGTTGGTTTCATTTCCTGGGAAGAAAGGAAAAGTTAAAAGGTGGCCCCTGAACAAATGAAACTCAATTTCACGGCACATTATCCCTCCCTGTTCTCTTCTCCTGGCTTTCATTTTCATTAAGACCACAGACAAGCATAAATTAATAATTACTGCCCGAACGTCTAAATGCAGGCCGCACTCCTGTAGCCTTTCATTTTCCACTGCGGCCTGGCATGTTCATGCTTGCAAAATGTTAATTTAGATAATGTGGCCTGCCCCTTGTCAGATAATTCTGTTTGGTGCTCTCACTAATACATAATGGTCTTTCTGATTAGATGACATTAAGTCTATCTTGTGTTCAATCAAGCCATACCGATTTCCTTCCTCGCCGACACTAAGATGTTCAGATGAGGAACAGAAAGTCAGACATTTGGAAAGTCTTTGATAGTTTTGCGTGTTATTCAGTTTAATAGTATGGTGAATGTCAAACAAGGCTGAACCATTAGGTTTAATTCTCAAAAGCGCCACCTAACAACATTAACAGTGGTTTATATGGGGAGTGATCAGATGAAAAAAGGGTTGCTTAAGAAAAAAAAAATGCAGAGAATATAAAGCCAAGCATTTCCTGTTGTTTCAATAACAGTGAATTACTATTTCTGTAAATTACTGTGTTACAAAAGATTGTAACACAATGCTGGAAAATTCTCAGTTCTGATTGTTCCAGAACTATATATATATTAAGCTGTAACATATTTTTCAACACATTAAGGTCTTCTTAATGTCAGTTATAAGCTAACAAAGGGTAATAATAAAGAAATGTCTGTTTATAGCTGGTATTTTATATAACCAATAATAGGAACTGGCGTCTCACGGAAGTTCCACAACATTAAACATAACTATAAACAGATCAAAATGTCATTATTTACTAAATAAACTATTTTAACTGTTAGCAGATTTCTGTGGGTCATGCAGTTATTGAAAAAGAGGCAACTTTGGGATTCGTAGGTCCACATAATACAACTTTGTTGTTTACTTTCCTATAACAAAATGTCCTAGTGTATTTTATTCCATACTTTAAAAGTATTATGTTTTTCTTGAGAGCAATAATCACTTGGTGGACAAAATGTTTAGCTTACTGTGTTGGAAAGCCAGTGCTAATCCGACAGAGACATGGAGTTAACTAAAATGTAATTGTATTCCTGCATGAGATGTTGACTAAAGGTCTTACTGAACAAAATCTGAATCTGAACAGTGAATCTTAGACAGTCATTTGTACCTATTTGAAAACAGAGGCAGACAGAGCAAAATCAACTCAATCTGGAAATATTACACATGTGTGAAATGATTGTCTTTTTAAAATCCAAGAGCAACCAAGCACACACTCCCCTTGAACTTGCATTACTTGCTCACTGTGCCCAATGTACACTGGATATTTTTTTTCTGTTTGTGTTTCATAATCATGATTCAGAACGGAAATGAATTTATTACCGCATGAGCACTGGCATTAAAATTTTAGCTTCAGGGTCAAACCCCATTTACACAGCTGGAGCAGAACAGAACATGTAAGAGTGTGCTGTGGTTTTTGTACAAGAGGAAAGAAATCCACAATCTATAAAAATGTAGAGACTTATGAATTAGAGTTATTAATAATGAGTCTACTCGGATGGTAGAGACTTAACACTGAGGTGGAAAAGAAGGGTGGAAACTATGAAATTTGACGGACAGAGCAATTGTGACTTTGTTATTGTTTTAAATCCTCACAGTTCAGGTTTCACATGCCTGAGATAGAAACCTTTTTTGCTCATGAAAAGGCCCAGACATGACACTATGAAGTTACAGTCACCCATTGATTGCAACTATATATATAGTTTTTCTTCAAGGTTGATTGAAACTGTAACCTTATTTTTTAATAAGATTAAAAAAAAGAAACATTCTGGACCTTGAATTTATACAATGCTGTATTGAATTATGCAGCGATCAGTCAATTATTCATCTCTTTTACAGCCGTGCTTTAAAAAGTATGCAAATGGGGGAAAGGTACTGCAGTGTCAACACATTTCCATCAAAACTGCTTACAGGAGAGGTTTGTGTGCACACAATGTCGATTCCTCTTCTTCATTTTTTTTTGGTAAAAACAACAAAAAAGAGCATAACAAAACAAACAACAACAAAAATACTTTGTCTGTTAGACCCTTGAGCAAGGCCCTCAAGCCTATCTGCTCTGTGGGTACCATAACATGGCTGAGCTTGCACTGTGAACCCAACTTCCTATTAAGTTTGGTTATCTAAAGAAAAAAATGTCACCATGCTGTAAAGTATATGTGACAAATAAAGATCCATCTCATGCTTGTGACTATATGAGATGTTTTAATAAGCTGTTACCATCAGTGTTGCTATAAACCCAAAGCCAGGATTTTGAAATAGCTGAAAAATCCAACAATAACAAAAAAACAAACAGATGCTGGTATAACAATGCTGGCTTTCAATGGAAGTTATTTCTTCAGAATACTGCACCTATTGAGGCAGAGAGAATGAAAGGTATCATTTCTCACTACTGTCTGGTGTATTACTGCATGCACACAATGCCAAGCATGAATGGTTTTATTCTACTAGATATTGTCATTGTTCAATAACACGTGTTTTACAACTCAACCATGAACAATTTTGATTGCCCTTCAGATTAAAATATGCGCAGGCTGCTTATGTAATATTAGACACAACTTTTTTTTCATCACACGCTAAAATTTACACCCTCCCATTAGCATACACAAATAATTATTCGTTCACCTTGGATTACAATAAATAGATAGCTTTAATTCCTAATGTGAAAGCTGAAGCATGGAGAGATCTATTAATAAAGACATTGCACAGAGTATACCGTACAGTAACAACGCTTTGTTTTCCAGTTATAGCATTACACTGTTTTTTTCATGATTACTGAATAGCATGGTGTATTTGCTTTTAGATGTGGAGGTGAAAACGACCATGATCACTACATCTCAAGTTTTGTTTACTGTAATATAAACCCAGGGGAAACTGTATCCTCGTTTGTTTTGATACAGGTCACTGACATTAAAAGGTAATAACTTCCTTTAATAAAATGGTTAGATTTTGTTTAACAAGTCATGGATCATTATTAAGAAAAAAATCTAAATCAAATATTTAAAAGACTATTTCAGAGAAACTTGTATTTTTAGTTGTTTTTGGGGGAGAAATTGAATCTGTCACTTTTTACACTGTATTTCTGAAAAGGGTGTTCTGCAGTGCCACTTTCTGTATCTTAATTTTTAGCAGACATTAACTTAGACATTTATCTATCTATCTATCTATCTATCTATCTATCTATCTATCTATCTATCTATCTATCTATCTATCTATCTATCTATCTATCTATCTATCTATACTAATATATATATATATATATATATATATATATATATATATATATATATATATATATATAAATATAAACAAACTCTTATATAAGCACTCTTTCCCCCCAAAAAAATATTTACGACAAAAAAAAAGAAAAGATTTGTAATGCAGCTTGTAGATGATGTGCATTTTTAAGATGCACACTGGACTGACCTTTTTAATCCCACACATTTGTGCCTACAATTGAAAAACCCTCTCTTGCACAATATTACCCTGTAAATCTTTTTTGGCAAGCTTTATAAACAAACAAGCAAACAAACTATTAACACCTCCTGTATTTGTTTAGAACACATTGTCTCTTTATTCCAAATTATGTATTTCCTGATATCCAAATATGAATGTCATCACCACCATTTGATCTGACTGTGGTGTTGAACAGTATGCACCGCATGCCAGGTTGTGCTATGGAGCATCAAAACTACTTGTTCAACCGCCACATCATTTAGTATCTTGTTCTCATCATAAAAACATTCCTTGTTGCTTTGATCAAATTGCGAATGCTTTTGTACATTCATTTAATTGATTGTGTACAATTGTCTGCTGTTTTCTACATAATCAGTTGTTTATGCCATGTTGATCAAAATATATTATACTGGTTTCACCTGAATAGTCTTAACCCTCAAAACATCTCAGCATCAGTTCATTGCAAGTCATTAAATGCAAAATGGTTAAACCAGTTGTCATCATCTGTCATCTAAAATGTATATTTAAAAATGAAGTAAATGTGACTTGAATTGATGAATTGTGCAGATGGTTCTTAAATATCACTAATGAAGGGGAGTGTACGGCATCAGATCAACCAATGATCAACTGGTTCTCTAAAACAGGTCAAAGGCAAATCTTTGAACCTGTGTTTGTCAACAGAGCAAAACACAGAATTACAGTTTCTAAAAATGGATAAACAGCCAAGAAATGAACGGACACAATTACAGTACAGTAAAAGTGTAAATCCTGTCTGATCTCTTACAATCAATATTAATCAAATATACAATCAAATTCAGCAGTACAAATTTATTTATTTCATAGATGCCAAACAGAAGAAATTCATCCTTGTGTAATTTCAATCACTGTAATCCAAACCATAGTTTATATCAGGAAATACTGAAACTGTGCGCCCGTCATAATGACAACATGACTAAACATTTTGACCATCTTGTTTGTGAACAATGACAAAAGGACTTGTTATTCTGATGGCAATAAAATGTTCATTGACACAAATACTTAATTTTGAGAGATGAACTAAGGATTTTGTGAAAAGTACAGGCTTTTTCAGAAAATCCAATGTATTGTGCTGCTTATACAAATTGTTTTGAAAATGCAATTACTAGTTTGCCATTATTAAGGATGATTTGAGAAACGCTCCAAAGCAACTGAGAAAAACTGTAATTGAATCTATTAAGTAAATCAACCGAACACTTTCTTCTTCAGCAAGTCTCATATGTCTTGAAGTCCCTTGCTGATTAGAATTGACAGCTGACTTTGAAAAACATTGATTATCATCTTCAGCATCATATACACTGCAAATGCAAGCAAGAAAGACGATGGAACTTAGTCATGAGGATACATGGTTTCATCAAACAGAATGCAGGAGACTGTTTATGCAGTCTCGGAGGAATAAAGGACAGATGAGCTGTGGATAAAACATCTTTTGTTTAGAGGAAAGCTGGTGTAAAACTCTACAAGACATTAGATGAAATAGAGGTTAACACAACTTTAAAAACTTTGAATACAGAAGTGAAAATCTGGAAACAGTTTATTATTTGAACCACAAAAGTATATTTAAAAGGAAAAAACAAACATCGGTTTCAATTGCATCAAATATATTAACATTTTGTGGAAATGTACAGATTTACTGCTGTCATCATCTGAAAAGCTTCACTTTTGTATACAATCGTGTGTTTAGATTGTTTTAGACTGTTATTTTATATATATATATATATATATATATATATATATATATATATATATATATATATATATATATATATATATATATAATTATAATTATAAATTATTCAAGTCTGCTAACCTTTATATATATATATATATATATATATATATATATATATATATATATATATATATATATATATATATAGATGGTCCCAGAGTTACAATGGTTCCATTTACGATTTTTCGATCTTACGATGACGATAGTGATACGACAAAATTGTAAAAATATTTACAATTTTGCGCAACAGGCACAGGTATTAATGTACGAAGTACCATACGTTGGATGCGCAGCTGGAATGAGTATAACTATAATAATAAAAATCTCGCTAGCAGTTGATGGAGTAAAGTTGTCTCAGAGTGAGTGTGTATTTCTTTCTGAATATTTTCAGATGGTTTCAAACAGCAATTTTAGTGATAAAAGCATGTCTTCCAAGTACCCAAGTATGTCGTCTGCTGTTACTAAAAAAAGAAGCTATCAGTTTAAAGTAGAAAATGAAAATTATAAATCAGCATGAAGCAGGAAAGGCTGTCACAGTCATAGCATTATCTTCGACTTACGATATTTTTCTCCATCATAAGTACAGGAAAACCTATATATATATATATATATATATATATATATATATATATATATATATATATATATATATATATATATATATATATATGGATACAGTGTATTGCAAAAGTATTCAAACCCTTTGAATACTTCCACATTTTGTCACATTAATACCACAAAATTAAATGTATTTCATTGGGATTTTATGTAATTGAACAACACAAAGTATCGTATAATTGTGAAGTGGAAGGAAAATATGGTGAAAATATGGTGTTGAAAATTTTTTTCCAAATACAAATCTGAACTGTGGCATGCATCATCTCTATGTTACGTATGTAACCATAGTTCCCTAATGTGTGTAGTCCGTCCAAATTGTATAGCTTCCTGGCAAAATAACAAGGAAGCTATTAAATGCACATGGAGTGAAGCTTCTGTAAGAGAGAAGGAAAGTGCTTGCAGGGAGGCCGGAAGTGTGGCAAAGGGACGCATCAGGGAACTAGGGTAACCTAGAGACGTTCCCTTTGAGGAACTCGAGCTGCATCGCAGCGCTTTGGAAACAAGAGTCCAATACCGCCAGATTGACAAGTCCCTGACTAGTGTGTATTGGCATAGCTATGTCGAAGGACAGAGGTGCCAAGAGTGGCACAGAGGTCAGGGTTATAAAACCTGATGAAGGTCAGCGGTGTCGACCAGCCTGCAGCATTGCAGAGATGGAGGAGGATAGAATGCCTGGAGCCAGGGGCTCGAAGGGAGGCTCGGATAGAGCCTCCAACACAATGGCCAGGTCCTACCCAGGCACTCTATGGCGGAGAAAACATGGCAGAAGACACGGGGGCATGGTACGACAAAAAGGCAGATGCGTAGACTTTAAGGGTGGATGAAGCCAACCCTTTTGCAAAATATTTCTGCAGGAACTCCAGCACTGGATTGACCAGGCAGTGGACCGGGTCAAATTGGTGTTGAGCACACCACACAGTGAACAAACGCCATCTCGCAGCATACAATCTCCTCATGGAGGGAGCTCTGGAATGGAGAATGGTCTCTACCACCTCGGTGGGGAGGCCTGACCTTCGAAGCTGTGCCCCCTCATGGGCCACAGTCACAAGCTCCATAGCTCTGGTCGGGGGAGGTATATTGTGCCCCCTGCTTAAAAGAGAAGATCCCTCCTTAGAGGAATCTTTCACGAAGGCTGCTTAAGGAGGGCTACCAGGTCCGCGAACCATGGTCTGCTCGGCCACCCTGGGGCCAGCAGGAGGAGACAAACTCTGTCCCGGGATACAAGGAGAACCATAGAGGACAGTGTGACGTCTCTCAAAACACATACAGGTCCACTTGGACATTGCCAAATTTCTCCTAGATTTGCACCACCACATGAGGGTGGAGCCGATATTTCCAGGTCTCAACCCTGGTCTTGATAGGGTGTCTACTGCCTTATTTAACCGGCCTGGGATATAAGCTGCTCTCAGAGAGAGGAGCTTCTAATGGGCCCACAGGAGAATCTGGTATGCCAGCCTGTGGGAGCAGTCATGAGTGGCCGCTCCACCTAAGGTCTATGGGAAGGGCCCTATCTACTATGGCACATCAATTGCCTAGAGATGCTGACCATGCTTTTGGCTCCGAAGCATTTCTTCACAGACCTTAGAGACCTCCACGTGTTAATCTGTTCAGACAACACTTCGGTGGTCTCGTACATCAACCATCAGACCCCCCTGATGGTTGATGTACGAGCATTACGCATTACGCGACGACCAGGGACTCTCAGCACGAGGCCTTGAGATAGAAACCCAGGAACCCTTGGGTCCCGAGCCACCACTGAAGGGGTCTTATGCGCAGAAGGCCAAGTGAAATCACACTGGACGCTGCTGCAATAAGCCCAAGCAGTCTCTGGAACTGCTTGACAGTGAGTGACTGCCCTTCTCTGACCTTCCTGATGGCCATAAGGATGGAAGCAATGCGGGCAGGGGAAAGCTGCTTGCACATACCAGTCTCATTAGTGAGCGGTTCAGCTGACGTAGATCTAGTACAGGACGCAACCCACCTTTCTTTTTGGGAACTGTGAAGTACTGGCTATAAAACCGAGACTCTCTGTCTGATGGTGAGATCACCTTAATA
The DNA here is from genome assembly GCF_014805685.1 of Silurus meridionalis. Taxonomy (NCBI): domain Eukaryota; kingdom Metazoa; phylum Chordata; class Actinopteri; order Siluriformes; family Siluridae; genus Silurus; species Silurus meridionalis. Next base: position 11,155,098 of record NC_060886.1, read on the forward strand.
ACCTTCTTTCTCAGGAGAGTGCTTACTTCTTGTTCCATGAACAGAGCCTGCTCGGTTCCCACCAGAGTGGCACAAACCCCTTCGAAACGGTTCGGACGTGGCAGGTGAGGTTTGAGAAAGGGACAAGCCGTCTCGAAACCCTCTGCAAGGTCCATATGTGAACCCCAGGAACTGGAGTTCCAATCTGCCCTTTAGCGGGACCTCTTCGAAGAGTGCCCATCGGGAGCAGAGTGATCACATAGATACGCGAGTGCAGTGCTCACAGTTGGCTCCCTAAAGAACCGACTTAGCGTGCTAAGCTCCCAGGCAAACCACACAAAGGCTGTGTATATAAATATAGCAGGGGCAGGAAAGAACACACAACCAGAAAGTGTGCTTAACCTTCATTGATGCTTTCATATTGACAAACAATCGACATACGATTGACATTAAATACCCACAAAGCACTTCATGAACAAACAAAAGCTGGTGCCGGCTTTATTCCATGAGCGTTTTATAGCTTCCTGGTTGTAACGTCACCCCGCCGTCGCATTCCCAAAGCGTTACGACGCAGCTTGAGTTCCTGAAAGGGAAATGTATTCAGCCCCCCTGAGTCAATACTTTGTCGAACCACCTTGCACTGCAATTACAGCTGCAAGTCTTTTTGGGCATGTCTCCACCAGCTTTGCCCATCTAGAGACTGTAATTTTTGCCCATTCTTTTTTCAAAACAGCTCCACTTGAATCAGATTGGATGGAGAACGTCTGTGAACTGCAACTTTGAAGTCTTGCCAAAGATTCCCAATAGGATTTAGGTCTGGACTTTGACTGGGCCATTCTAACACATAAATATGCTTTGATCCCAACCATTCATTTTATCTCTGGCTGTATGTTTAAGGGTCATTGTCCTGCGGGAAGGTGAACCTCTGCCCCAGTCTTAAGTCCTTTGCAGCCTCTAATAGGTTTTCTTCCAGTATTGCCCTGTATTTAGCTCCATCCATCTTCCCATCATCTCTGACCAGCTTCCCTGTCCCTGCTAAAGAAAAGAATCCACACAGCATGATGCTGCCACCACCATGTTTTACGGTGGGGATGGTGTGTTCAGGCTGATGTGCAGTGTTAGGTTTCTGCCACACGTTTTTGCATGTAGGCTAAAACGTGAAACATTTTGGTCTCATCTGACCACAGCACCTTTTTCCACATGTTTGCTGTGTCCCCTACAGCCCCTGTGGCAAACTGCAAGTGGGACTTCTTATTCTTTAAAGTCAACAATGGCTTTCTTCTTGCCACTCCTCCATAATAGCCAGATTGGTGGAGTGCCTGACTAATAGTTGTCCTGTGGACAGACTCTTCCACCTGAGCTCTGGACCGCTGCAGCTCCTCCAGAGTTACTATGGGCCTTCTGGCTGCTTCTTGGATCAATGCTCTGACAATGCCCTGTCCTGTCTGGTGTGTTCTTTAGTCTTCATTGTCTTCTAATGTTCTGTAACAAACTTCTGAGGCCTACACAGAACAGCTGTAATTATACTGGGAGTTAAGTCAAGTACTGACTTGAATAATTTATAAATTACATTAAGAGAATACACCATCTTGGAGTACAGAGATTAGTATAAAGCTCATATTATTCTGACACCTGTAAGAAAACTCTAGGTATGAACTTGTATAAAGCAGCAACCCACAGTTTAGATTTTTAAAAGGTTGCCATGAACCATGTAATGATAGGGTTACTATATTTTGCGGTCATAGCCAGTGAAAAAGGATACATACGAATTGTCCACAAACTTTTATCCATATAGTGTAGTATTTTTGATGCAACATCATCGCTTGCTAATGTCACTGTGGGTTTGGAATTTTTGTTGTTAAATTTTCAGCATTTGGACAACATTTCCAACTCACTAATAAGGAATTTATTTTTGGAATCAACAAGGAGATACAGTTGTAGAGATACAGATACAAATTGTGGTCTATTTGTGAGATAGACAGTTTTGATCAGTTGTATTAGTGTGTAAAAGAAAAAGTCATATTCATGTTGTTGTTCAGCACAGTTAAGTATTTATTGAGTAACAGGAATTCAGGACAAACATTTACATGCCTGCATGCTTCCTCAGCGTAATGGCAGCTATCAGAAAGAACAATGGCTCAGAAACAAATCTATAAATTCAATATAAATGTTGGTATTGTTTTTTTTTCCTAATAGATCTACTGCATACACAATACCATTTTCTTTTTTTTTTTGTTTTACTTTATATACACATAACAAAGTGAGCAGGTTAACCTAGTTCTTGTTCTTGTATGTACAACAATGATAAAAAGAAACTTGATTGTATTTTTTTTTTCTAATTTAGAAAACATTTAAAGCAAAGATTAGTCGTTACTATCGATCAACATATATTCAAATTCACATTTTCAGAGGCTTTTTATTTTCTTTCCAAGCTAGGAATTTTTAACATAATGACATTAATGTTTTAACATTTTTCGATACAAAACAAAAACCCCTGGATCTGAATTACTTTTTCAAAGCTTTCTCGCTGGTTTTAAATACAGTATAAAAATCTTCAGTGCTGTGGATTTATTTTGTTGTAAATATAATCACCATGTGTACCTCACGGTACATTTTAACTGTGCTCAAATTGTCGCCTTCAGAACTGCTGACATGTTTAACCCCATCATTAATCTGTCAGGATATATTGTTGATACTGGAGAAGAGGAATCCTAATTCTACGTTCCGCCACGGCCCTCCTTTAGGCTGTGGGACAAACTCAGTCATTTCTGTGGAGCCTCTGGGATCAGCTTGACCTGTTTTTGTAACTAAAAAGCCCCTTGGACTGGGCACACTTTATACGATGTCTCTCAAATCTTCATATGAAAGATTTTCCTAAGTCCACCACTTCATCCCATCAGTACATCACGGTGGTTTTCAAAAATAGTCTTCCGTCTGTAGATAAAGAAAGAAATATAGAAAAAAAAAGAAAAACACAGGTGTGTAAGTAATTACTTTTTTGTTACAAAGTATATATCATGATGTTTCATTACACACAATACACTGGCAGAAGATGTCTACAAATTCTACAAAGGTAAGTAAATAAGAATAAAATGTATTAATAACTGAAAATAATGGAAAAAACAAAGCTCACTCTGTGTTATTGTTTATTGTGTTTATTCAGGTAAAACTGTAACCAATAAGCACAAGCAAGTAGACTGCTTCTCAGAGTACTGTCATTTCATTATTCTCACTTCACCTCTCAGCGAAACCACATTTACTTCACACTATCATACCAAACACAAGCACCTGATACTTTTTGAAATGTGTGTTGTTTTTGTCTTGCCAATGTGACAACCATAACTGGACTCAAACTCTTTCTCATGAAACTTTATGCACTTGTTGAGGTTTCTACTTTGTACTGACTGCTGCATTGTAATTCTGCATAGTTTACTATAATATCAGATCATTTTATCACCCATTACTACTAGTAATTTAATTATATTCACACCAATTATGTGGAGTTTACAGAAGTGGCTACCCAGTTTTATCATATCTATCACAATGTCACTCAATACTGCTTCTCAAAATAATTTGCCAGCACAAATCTCAATTGGCTTAAAGTAGGCTATTGTACCAAAAATTACAGGACACTCAATGGATAAATAATATCCTACAAAAAAAAAATGACTGAACACTTTAGAAGCAATATTATATCCGAAAAATAGAATTTACACAACTTAATATCACAACTTATTGTCATATTTCATTCAATTGACTTTCTTTTGTTCCACATTAAGTTTAAGTGCTTTAAGTCACATGACAGCCTGAGGTGAGCCAAAGATTTATATCATAAAACATATATTTAAAACATTGACATATTCCCTGATAATATAAAAATGTGAATATTAGGGCTTGACTTTATGTAAAGCATATCTTCAAGGTGCTGGCTTTGTGCACAGGAACGCTGTCATGCTGGAACAGGTTTGTATCTCCTAGTTAATGTGAAGGAAAGATATAATTCTACAACATCATATACAATTGTGTCCCTCTAACTTTGTGTTAACAGTTTGGAGATGAAATACATACTGTATGGCTGGTGTCCCAATACTTTTGTCTATATAGTGTGTATACTGTATGTGTGTGTGTCCTCATTTTTTGGTAATTTGGTAGTGTAAGCTAAATATATGTAAAATCCTAAAACAGATAATTATAATAGTGCCTGTATGAATAAACCAAGTATTTCATGCAGCAAGACATACGTACATACAGTATATGTCATATATGTTTAAGACATTTCTTCTAACATGCTTGGGCAAATAGTATATTGCACAAATGATGTACAAATGACACTGCTTGGGTGGAGAGGCGTTTATTGAAAACGGCAGCCATTCTTCTTAGCTGCTATCTCTCGGCACATGCAATCTAATGAGTATTGTCCATTTGCAGGAAACATTCGCAGCGGGTGCATGCCTGAGTGAACAGCGGCCGTTCACTGCCTCCGTTGGTAAAAGCATCTGTTAGGCATGGCTCAGGAGCTTGTTTGACGTTTATTACTCAAACAATTCTTGTGTTCGTGAGACGCTCTGTTTTTTTCATGTCTTTAAGCAACGTTCCCTTGTTTTTCGGCAGTGTAAGCTAAATAATTTAGTTTGCAAAAGTTAAAAGTGCCCGAAATACATAAAGCGGTGACAGACAGACAAAATGGTACGATGGGACGAGAATAGGAACTTTACACTGTAATGTCCTCGGGGTGACCTATTTATTTTTTATGGTACATAAAGTGTTAAGTTTTAATACAGAACGTGTTGCCGGTTCTGTGTGAATAAAATCACCTTTTTTTTTGGACTGTAAACAATATGCTCATAAATCATCCCAACATTCTGACTTTTCTGCTTCTCGCTAATAATCTGGTGTCCGCTCCAAGAAAGGTTGATTAATATAAGCTCGGAAACCCTGTGAACTTTGATTAATTGTGGCTGGGCTATGTGGCGTTCTGTGTGAACAACAACAAAGCCACGATACACAGACAGACAAACAGTAAGGCTAATTACAGCAAGAAGACCCGAGTCTCTAACGTACTGCACTCTGACCCTCACCATTCAACCAACACTGTAAAAGTCATTACTGTGTGTATTGTGCTGCACGCTACAACCCTGACGGTGTGGGAGAAGGAATTGCAGCTAAATGGGAACTGTTTAGCATGTATTCACTCTGGATTTACAGCTTTAGAGCTAGCTTTCAGAATTGATTAAATATAGCCACAATTTGGCTTAAAGTAGGACGTAGAATTATTTGTGTTGAGTGCATAAAAAACCCATAAAACTGCAGTTTTCATTTGAAAAGAAAGGACTAAGATTCAACTTCCGTATGCGCTCATGAGAAATATAAAAATCTATTAGAAGAAATTAGAAAATAAATATAGTTAGAATGTAATTCTAATATGAAGCCTGAAAGGGTTTAGCTTTGTATAACCAATTGAGGATCTCATTTCATTTGAAATGATGTGTAAAGATGCATATCTCTCACATGCAGCAGACTTGGAAAGTGTTTAACAGCATGCATAGAATATCATTACAATACAATACATAATACCACTTATTCCTTTCATGCTTTAAAGTAGGGATGTGGCTTATAACTAATACAGCTAAAGAAAACTCATAGTGATATAATGCTAAGTGCTATTATGTCGGGAAAAGAGAATAGAAAAATGAAGCAATGAAGAAATGCTATTGTGAAGAAATATATTTGCCTGGAAGCACTTTTTTTTCCAGAGGAAATCTATTGCAAATGTATCAATTAACATATTAATTCTAGGTTTTATAGAGAGGAAAATTATCACTAAATACCACAGCATTTAAAAAAAATAAAATAAAAATTGGTAGATAAAATAAAATCTTTCAGCTCCTTGAGTGGACAAAAATCATATGGCTGGAATGTTGTTTTATAAAAGAAACTCCTCATTAAAATATGCTAAAACTTTGGCCTTTTTTAAAATAAAAAAATATTCAAATCGAGACGAAAAAGTTCATTAAAGTGGATAAATATTTCATCAGATGCTAAATAAAACAAAGGAAATTTTTGGCTTCTCTCAGCATAAAATGCCTTTGAAAGATTAATTAATACATGTAAATTATGCAAATTATGCCCATGCAAATATTTTATGAAGACAATTAAGGGAACCATTAATTATGGCCTTTTTTGCTTCAGTGACACTCATTCATTTAATTTTAATTTCACTTTAACTGTTTTGATGTTTAATCTCGCAACAAAGAACTTTATCTCTCCTCACAGGGTCGTGTAAACTTGCAGCACACATCAAGAGGCAGGAAGCGAGAATCGGGAGAGATACGGAGTAGATATTATGTGCGTTATCGCTAGGAATTAGTGGCAAGATGCTCTCCCAGAAGCACAAGGCCAAGGAAAACAGGCGAGTTTATTCTTGGAATGGATTCAAAACGCTGGAAAAGCAATTAATAAACACAGACCGCGTTAATGTAGCAGAATTACAGAGTGTGACAAAAGACAAATAGAAATAATTAGTTCTCTGAAATTATGCCCTCATTATTATTTATTTATTTTTTCCCCCCAAACAGACAAGAGGTGAAATTATAGAAGGCATCGTGCTGGGCTTTAATATATATATATATATATATATATATATATATATATATATATATATATATATATATATATATAAACTTTTTCTCATCTTAAACTTGGCAATTCATGTCTCTCTCTCTCTCTCTCTCTCTCTCTCTCTCTCTCTCTCTCTCTCTCTCTCTATATATATATATATATATATATATATATATGTGCAGATATTTGCACACTTGAAAATATTTTTCAGGTAGTAGGAGACTGTTGTACATTGTAACTGTTAAGATCTACCTGAGTTGTTACTCTACTGTGTGTCTATTTTTATAGATTGTGGTGACAAAGAAGCCTATTAACGAATGTTATCGTATTATGCACACCATTTTTGGGTTTTATTACGTGCCTTTAAAGTGACACCTTCTAAACATAACAATTAATGCATAAATATGATGAATCCTGAACATAAAAAACTGCATTATAATAATGTGCGTGACTTTAAGTTCTAGAACAAATTTATTCAGGCCCCAGTTATCAGTGCAGCGAGCTTTGATTTAGTGGGGTTAAAAGACTCCTTTCATTGAATCCTTCCTTCACAAAAATATCTTTTAAGTAGGCTAATCAAACTGGGTTATGGGGCTTTTACTCGTGACTGGGTATTAAAATGCCATTTCCCACATTTCATAGCAATTTCCACGGACTATTTTCAAAGGGAAATTGAGACCAGGCACAGTGATAAGGGTGGTGTTCTCAGGGCGCTCCTGGGTGCACTTATTTCACTTTAAATGCTTAGGCATGTACGACTTGAGGTAAACTACACAGCCATACTGTGCACTGTGTACAACACAAAACATCACACAAGAGCCAGTCTTAGTTTTTGTGGCTTATTTGACATCCTCTTGCTGTTTGGTAATTGAAATTAGATGTATGCTAATTTACTTCATTAGCACATAACTAATTTCAATTATCAGACTATTTTTTTGTGTGTTTTCCCCACACACACCTACTGTGCTAGTAGCCTGGCAAAACAAACTGTTGTCACATTGCAGAGGCAGAGGTGTCAACGATGCTAATAAGAAAAACTAAGCCAGCAAAAAAAACACAGTTCTACCACAAATCCTCATCCTACCTTAAAAATGTTTTACTGACTGATCTTTGTACTCAATATATGTGTACTCTTATATATGTATATTTAACAGACATTCCACTGGCTTGGATTCAGTAGAAACCCATTTTAGTTTCTCATATTTAGATCTAGACTCCAGATCAAGATGTCTTTATTTGTTCACGTGATAACACCGATTTGCATGCATTAACACTACGTAGTAGTTGTGGCAGGTGTGATATTAAGATGCTGGAAAAAAAGGAGGGGGGATTGGTGGTTAATATAGGTTTTTTTTCTCTATAAGTGCCAAACATTAGTGAAGATCTAGCAAAAGTGTGGTGTGAGTGTTAATTATCAGCACTTCCATTATTTTTTAACTTTTTCCTTTTTGATTAGCTTTCAATAGAAGAATCACTTCGCTGCTATTAGACTGTACAACCAAAGCTGTTCCCAGTAAAACCAGTCACCACCATACAACACTGCTATTACTTTTTAAGATGTGCAATAACTTTATCTGTGTGAAATATTATTAAACAAATCAGGTACAATATTATGTGCAATATTACCCACAATTTACGTGCAATACTACCTTAAAACATGACTTAAAAAGCGTACTTTAGTTTTTTCCTATTTGTATTATTACATTGTACTGTATATATACTGGTATTGTAGTATATGTATATTATTTTTTAGATATTTGCATTATTTTTATTTCTTTGTTGTTATTATTATTATTATTATTATTATTTATTTTTATTTCTGTTCTTATTTTTTTTGTATATTCTTCTTTTTTTATATATATTTGCATCTATTTTTATTTCTTTGTCTTGCTGCTGTAACATAGAAATTTCCCCACAGTGGGACGAATAAAGGTTTATCTTATCTTATCTTATCTTACTTTTTGTGCCGGTCAACATTCATAAAGTTTGCACAGCTTGAAATTAAGTGCTATCTGAAGCAAATTCATATATTTGAGCATTTTCTGTGTAATGGATGTGAAATGTAAATTTCTTTCGCATTCCGTCTGTACTTCATGTTTTTAGATGTCTCCATTATCAGTGTGTTACTGTACCTCAATTATCTAAGCCCCGTAATCACAGCTGCTATTAAAAATATGTGGAATATGATGCATGTAGGGGCAAAAAATGACAATAAAATAAAATAAATAAAAAGTGTAATTGTAGACTCCTTTTTTTTCTCGCTTTTGAATAAAAAAAAATCCAGGGTGTTTGCTATTTAATGTTTATGATTCTCAATTACGATAAATGAACGTATAATATCAAAGTGATGCTGAATTCACCCAGAGGATAACTTTGATTCTGGTTATACAGTGTGCCTACAATGCAGCCTAGAAGAGTCTGCCATGCCTCTTTAGAATGTCATCTGGTAGTCATTAGTTACACTGAAGCATCAATCTCCATTTTCTCTGACACACTGTTCTGCCAAATGAGTTTACGTCCGACTCGTACACGTGTTCATTGAAGAACGGGTTTAGTCGAATTAGATACGTATGACGAGCTGTAAGCTGCTGATTCATTAAAAAATTAAAATACAAATAAAAAACACTTCAGAATATAGCGTTCACAAGACTTGCAATCTTATCTGGTGGCTACTTTTGGAACAGGAGGGGCCCAACCCACCAGATTCTAGACTTTTTTTACTCTCCTGCCTTCCGCTTCAAGATTAAAGATTAAAGATATAACTTATTACTGCAGTGCAAAGCAAAAGCAATATGGACATCTGACACAAGGATCAGAGGTTCTGGCAGTATATTGACAACAACCCAGAGTTACACTGTCTAAAATCGAATCTGGCCAAAATACTAAACTGGCAGACAGAGAATAGACAATAGTATTTAACTGATAATTTTTTTTTTTCTGTTGCCCTTTTGGTTATTTACGTGATGTAGGTAATTATTAGTTCTGTAAATTGTATAGACACTGTTACATCCAGTCATTCTGGTACTTCCTGTACACATACTATTTTTATACATTATTTGTGAAAAGAAGACTATTTTTCGTTGTCTTCAGTGGTTGTTTCTTTTGCTCTAGCTTGCACATGTACTTATGTTTATAATTAAAGCTGATTCATACATGTTTTGTAATTGGGGCTCATTTCTTAAGCCAGATATCAACAAATGTATTTGTATATTGTTTAAAGCATTTTTATACAAAAGACATGGTATTCAGAAAAGATCAAACATGTCTATATCCTATGAGAGCTCTTGAGTTAATGCTGTACATGTTTAAAGGCATTCAATAATATTTACATTTAGGGCATTTGGCAGATGCCCTCATTCAACCCTTATGCATCTGCCCATTATACAACTAAGCTTTTGAGGATTAAGGGCCTTGCTCAAGGGCCCACCAGTGGCATCTTGGTTGTGCTGAGATTTGACCCTATGACCTCCTAATCAAAAGTCCAACATCTTATTCACTGGGCTATTACTTCCCCACTACCACAAATCATACACTGATATACTGATATGAAGCATAAGTTCAACTAGTCCAACTGGCACAAGTTGCAATTTTATATGCAGATTATTATTTCAACAGAATGTACAATATTCATATTGTTATACTCTGTTATTTCAGATTAGTGGATTAATATAGAACAATCCAAAACAAATACATAAATGAAGACAAATAAGATCAGCCATTTAATTACGAAATGGCTCCCTATAAAAGAGTTGGTGTGTGTCTATAGTAGCGGATATACTGCAATAGTTGAGTCTCATTACTGCAAGATTTAGCACATTTAGCTGTTTAGATGTTATTTTGTCCTGCTCAGTTCTCTGTGAGCTTTGGGGGTTTTTATGGGGTTCTTTGGGAGTCACTAAACGTAAATCAGCTGTACCATAAAATAATGCTTGGTAATTTACAAACATGTGAGTATGAAGAATGCTTTAACTGATACTTCTATAAATCTGACTAAAAATCTTTTGTTTTGTTTGGGACTATTAAACCGTTTACATAGAAAAAAAACACTAGGTGAGCACAATTGGACAAAAATCTATACATTTTAATTCATGTAAAATATGCTTTTCAGCTGCCAGACATTTTCCAGTAGATGGAATGGCTACACTTGTCCTTAGTCTTGGATAGACTGCCCCTAGGTTTGACTAAATGTGTGCTCTACAAATGGTTAGTGTCCCATTGTATACTAAACATAGTATACACTGTATACTAGCATGTATACTAAAACTCTAACCAGGAACTTTCTTTCGGCTTCTCCCATTAGGGGTCGCCACAGCGGATCATTCCGCATGTTTGATTTGGCACGTTTTTACGCTGGATGCCCTTCCTAACACAACCCTCCCCATTTATCCGAGCTTGGGACCGGCACTAAGAGTAAAACTCTAACCAGGAACTAAATTATTAAAAATTAATTAAATAAAAAGATAATCTATTTCTCCTTACTTTAAGTGTATCAGTATATTTATTAAAAAAAAAATCCAGAATATTATTAAATTCTTAGCTAGAATGACCTTAAAGTAATTTTTATGTTAAAATTGATGTTAATGCACTAAATCACCTGTAGCTTCGCTTGTAGGTAAATACTTGCATTTATGCTTCCAGAAAAAAAGGATGTAAATGTGTAAACTTAATTGTTTGAAACAGCCCAATTAATCTCTCTTTTTTTTTGCTTGCCTGATGCTGACCATTTTACTGCACACTTTCTAAAATAATCATACACGCATTTGTTAGACAAACTGATTTTCGCTTTTTTTCAACAAAGTGTTCTCTTGACGAATCCCAGTGATCTTGACCTTCCTCTTGAACTGTGAGAGCTGTGGCCCAGATGGTAGGCTGCATGCTTGAACAGCTGAAACTAAGGCTCATAGAGAGAGATTTATAGTCTCCTCAAAAACATGTACCTTGTATTGTCCTTTCAGCATCTGTTCTGCCACTGCTGCGGTCAGTCTCTATCTCCTGGGTCAACGAGTCTGGCAAAATGAAAGGATAATGACGATTAAACATCCATGACATCTGCACTTAATTAGGGAAGTTTTTTTGAACATCGTTTTTCATGATGGATGGAGGGCATATAGGCAGCATTGCATATGGCACAATAAAAGTTTAAACCATTCGCTAGGTGAGGGATGTTTGTGAATGTAAACCAGGAAGGCAGATTTTTTGCACATGTTAAACCAAACCTGTGCCTCTTTCTTCGTCCGAGACCTCAAACGTGATGCTTTTTGTGATACATCAGGAGTCTTTTATGGTGCATAAATCGTGGCCTCTTTACTGAGCTATATTGGAGACGAGGACACAGCCGTAATGCTTTCAAGAGCACGTCTCAAGTACAAGTCAAAATCAATCCTCGCATGGGATTCTGACAGCAAGCACTCAATCACGTCAGAACAAACCAGATTTGGGACAAATGTGTCAAGCGATTATACGGCCGAGAAAGTGTTTGTTTTGAAGTCCCTCTATCATTCAGTCAGGTTAATGAAGTTACATAAAATATTGCGCTGCAAACATTTCAGAATCATAGTGACGTGAGGGAACATTAGGATTTCAAGCGCAAACTGCAAATTTGCATGAACAAACCATAACGATGACACAGGAAAAAATGAGAATGGTTAGGGTTAGCGCTTTCATTCCGATAGTTCTTCAGTAGATTTGTATTGTATTGTTTTTGTCTAAATTCAAGGAAGATTTCTTTTTGTATTTTTTGTTAAACCTGTTAAACCTCTTGTATGATTCTAACACTACATGGGCAAAAGTATTGGGGCACTTGAATTTCCCCATTGAATGTGGTTCTTCCACAAACTGTTACTACAATTTTAGACACATGCAATTGTATTGGATGCCTTTGAATGCGATTTAAACTGGCAGACCCAAACCTGTTCCAGCATGACAATGCGCCTGTGCACAAAACCAGCTCTATAAAGAGATTGTTTACATGATCTGGATTGGAAGATCTTAAATGGCCTCCTATAGAGCTCTGACCTCAACCCTACTGAAAATCTTTGAAATAAATTGGAACACTGACTGCCTTCTCACCCTACATCCCAGAAAAATGCAGGTTATTATAACAGCAAAATGGGACTAAATGTGGAATAAGATGCTCAAAAAGCACATGCGAAACCCTATGGTCAGGTGTCCACAAACTTTTATCTCTTTCATCTTTTTATATAGCGTATTTAAATTTTTTTAAAAATCTCTTCTTTTTTTAATGGTTGAGAAAAAAAAAGAATAAATTTGCAGTTCACAGCTTGCTTCTCAACGCAAATGTCAGACAAAACCGAGGTAATAGGCAAAACTGAGTTGCTGTTGTTATACCTGTCACACCTATAACACTTGCACTAATATACACATTCTTCTTGCCAGCTTCAACCCAATACCAGAATAAAGCAGCAGTCAGTAAGATGGCACTATAATGTTTCAGAAATGTTTCCACTGTGGGATGAATAAATGTATATCTTATCTTATGTCGTGTCAGGCCTCACCATTCAGGGATCGGAGACTCTCTGTAGGTGAGCTCTGTTTAAGGGAGTGCTCTACCTGTTCCCGCCGCTTACATTCGTACTCCAGCGCCTCCTGCAGTTTCCTTTTAGCCTTCTTCTCCTTCTTCAAGCGTTTCTGAATGATTGCTAAAGATAGCACACACACATATAGAGAAAAAGTGGTTAAAAGCAGTCACAGTGATAGAAAAACTCAGAATTCTGAACATATTCATGTCAGTATTGTTCACAGTAAATGGGGAAGGGATGTTCTCGTTCAGTGAAAATGGGCCGTGTCATTAGCAAAATAATTGAGCCAGAGATAACCTGGATTAACCTAAAGTTCGAATGCCAATGAGATGAGGTTCAGCGAAAAACTTTGGCAAAAAAGGAGGAAAAGCAGTCGCTGACATTATAAAATAGCCAACGGCTGCTGGGCTTCAGCACAATTACTGGGATACTTATGAGAAACTGCCTTATTAAATTCCACGTGATTCATTATGGTAAGTGAACGCACCGAACACTAACTGAGCTGTGCTCTATGGCGTTTTTGTCTACAATAGAATCCAAAGATTACAATATATACATATAATTGGATGTGTTACTACACAGCTAGAAAGGAAAGAGGAGAAATATCTTTAGGCAATGTAGAATGTAAAGAGCATTTGTCTTTTTTTTTTTAGGATGGCTGTAATTTATTAGCTGAACTATGAACAATGTCATCGTTCCCTCTTGAGAAATGATGTGCTACATTTAGAACGTTTACCACACGAACCTCTTTCCACATATTTATTTATAATTACATTAATACGAAATGTGCTCACAAGCATGAAAAAAGCACGGTATGCTCAGATATGTAATATGAAATCCATTTGAATGGTTTTATTGATTATCGGTCTCATCTGATACGCTCATGATTTTTTAGTGAATGGTAGAGAAAAAGGTCTGGAAAAGCACATATTACATAATCTAAGGACAAAGCCAAAGTGATTGTGGCACAGAATAATGTTGGATGTCTTATAAATGTGACTGATTCAATCAGACAGCAAAAAACGTCACCTAAAGGTGTGACTGAGTGGACCTTCTGGGACACAATCACTTTGGCTTTAGACATGACAAAGAGTTAATATGTTCATTCATCCTTAGAACTCACCTAGTCAGAGTGGTTTAATTTATGCTATAGTTTGTTCGCCAATTAAATCTATTTAGAAATATTGCAAGAAGGTAAAAACTGAAGTAATAACTGTGCAAGTAATATGTGTATATGGTTCGTATTTAATACAAAGAAATTGAATAATCTTTCTTTCAATTTAAGCCACACCCATATCATGCCCAAATCAGAATACAGGTACATAAACCATATGAATATTTCCAACACTAAACTGATACAGACACTTACACCCCTCTTATACATTCATATGTTTGTAAGTGTGAATGTGATTGTGTGTACCTCTGTTCTTCTGTTCCATAGCCAGCTGCTTCTCCAAAGTCTCTCGAAGTTCCCTCTCCCTAAACAGCTCCATTTTCAGCTCAGTTTTTTCCAGCTGCACTTGTTTCTCCTGAGCACGAGCATTATCGATCGCCACCTTCAGCAGGCCCTACCACATCATCAAGAGCATACTTTACAATTCACACACACACACACACACGAGCACTGCGCTGCAAAGAAATGCTATGAGTGTAAACACCAATATACACAATCAGCCGAACTTAAGCTCGACATCCCAATTAATGTATCAGTAATAATCAAATATAATTGATGATATACATTCACTAAGCACTTTATTAAAACACATGTACCCCTACCCATGCATTTTTATAATCAGCCAATTATGTGGCAGCAGTGCAAAGTATAAAATAATGTCAGTTAGAACTCTGCAGCTTTGGATAACATTAACATGAAACATCAGAATAGGGAAAAAAATATGATCTTGATCATGGCATGAAGTTCTGCAGATGAAAACACCAAAAAGACAGTGAGTAGTAAAGCATTTCATCATGTGCAACATGTTTAAGCATGGGCTCACCAAAAAAACATAGCATTCTCTCAAAAACATAGCCTGGTCTGATGAACTTCAATTTCTGCTGAAGAATTTGGTGTCAGCAGTGTAAATCCATTGACCCAACCTGCATTGTTTCAACAGTCTAGGCTGGTGGAGGTGATGTAATAGTGTGGGGAATTGGCATAACATTGGACTTGTTAACACCAATCAATCATCAGTTCATGGTCATCTTCAAATGGCTACCTCGAGCATGATAATGCACCAAGTCACAAATTAGTTTCATGATCCTGAAAAATTGCAGAATCGTGTGATGTAATCATGTCAACATGGACTAAAATATCAAAGGATTGTTTCCAACAACCCTTCGAGTCCATGCCAAGAAACAACTGAGGCTGAAAGCCAATGGAGATCCCAACCAGTTTTATTTAAATGTTCTTAATAAAGTGCTCAGTGTGTGTATATGAGTAATTTATTTACTAATCTTCAATCACTTTTTCAAATGTATATGAAAGTGAAACACAAAGCTTGCTTTGGTCAAATGTTAGATATTGAGAATCATTTTTGCATCACTAAAGTTATGCTCTGCATCTGCCGATGGCTAGAAAGTTTTAGTCAAAAATCGCTGTAAATCCAGTACATTGTGTATTTGCAGTTTTGATAGTGCTGTGACCATTTACAAACAATTATTTCCCACACACATGCAATTAAGGCAGAAGCAATGGGCTATATCATACTAATTGTTCCTCGTTATGACCCCAATTTAGACTAAGTTCCTTTATCTCAATTTTCTGCCTGGATTGCTTTTGTTGATTTGTATATGCGAGTGCTCAATCAAAACGTTACCACAGAATCATGATTAAAGATGACGAACTAAACTCGTGTGGCTGCGAGAAAGTCTGTGCATTCAGGCTAATTATCAGTGAGGCCATCAGGAGCAGCATGGCTCTGATGTCCCCATCACAAGAACAGTGGGCACGGAGGCACTCCCTATACTGTACTCACATCATTAGTCTCATAGGCCATGCTAATCAACGGCATTCATCTTTCTAACTCACTCGGCTCTGCATGGAAACAACACTGTTGAATTTGCAACATAACGCTGTCCATTTATGGAGACTATAAAAACAGAGAACTGAATGAAGCCATCATGGGTAAAGGCATTAGAGGCAGTACTATATTAGGTGTAACCTAAGTAGCAGTGATGATATTCCTGATTAGGTCAATGGCACAATTACTTTAAGGTTATAATGTCTATTCTGTGTAATGGTATTGGAGTGCACTATATATATATATATATATATATATATATATATATATATATATATATATATATATATATATACACACACACACACACACACACACACACACACACACACACACACACACACACACACACACACACACACAAATGCTCACGCCTCTGCCTATTACTGTGTCTGACTAATGGACACTGGCAAGATAGGAGACAGAACAAACTCTCGCTGCACATACAGACCATTATCTAGATTTAGTGAGGAGAGGAGTTTGTGCTTTTCTGGCTTTTCAATAACATGGCAAGCGGCGTTTTTCTTCTTTTTTATCTTGAATCTTCTTAACTTCATAAAAGACACAAAAACTAAAGCTGGGGACAAAGTGTTTATTTATAGTTGCTACAAATAAGTGATATCAGGATGCTCTTTCAATAATATTAAAAGTAACTTAAAGTGGTTGTAATTGTTGGCACAATGCTGAGGTGTAAATGGATTAACCCACCAGGAAATGTATTTAATAGGAAAATAATTCACTTCAAGGCCTTGCTATGGATTATTTCCCTTATACAGCACTTCCTGTTATATGCTGTTCCATTCATACAGTAGTCAACTACACTTACATGTTTGTGTTCATTTTGATTGACTTCATTAGAAGTTATTACACTGTGAGAACATCTGCAGTGGAAGGATTACATCTAAGATGCTTACCTGAATATTGGTCAGTAGGGTCTCTATCGATGACAGCCCGTCAGGAAACAGGAAAGGAGATGGGAACCCTGGTGGTAAAGCTTGACCTGCCAACGACAATCTTTCATAACTGTCCCTCGCTGTTGGAGTGCACATGGGGGCTTCTTCTGGTGGCAAAGTTAGGAGAGAGATACACACTCAGCACAACTGTATTCAACAAACACATTAGACTGCAATTGTAAGCATGTAGCATAGAATAAATCATCCCCCCAAGAATTGGTATTTATACTTAGATTTTGTTTGTGCAAAAATCACATTAACATCTATACAAGCAAGCCCGATCAGCTGGAAATGACTGATAACCCATTCTGAAACTGTCATGTGAAGCAATGCTGTTATTGATGCTACTATACGTGTGGCTGTTAGCGATGCTCAAGAGCTTCCATTCGCATGAATGTAATGAGATTCCTGTGCACCATGAGTGGTTCTACTCTAGGACTGTTGCGCTGGTGGTCATTTGCTGTACCGTCGAGGGCATAAATATGATAGGAGATCTGGGCTGCCCAGTCCATATGGCACGCTAACTTTCTCTGATATGAAGAGGCCACACTCAATCACATGCATATGGCAGGCCTTGATTACTAAAAGCCCTGGCTCTCCAACCAAGACCATATGGCACAAGGAGGTGAACCTTCATTTAGTGCTTTTCAACACCAGAGCAGCTCATCTGACACAAGGAGCACTGCGAGTATGGGTGAATGGATTTTAAGCTTGAAAAAAAAAAAGAAAGATAAAAATCAATAGGACAGAGGCAGAAGTTATCAAACTAAAATCAAGGGTAACTCAAAATAGGTTTTAAAAGAGGAGGAAAACATTGCACATAGTCATTCTCTAGGTCCCCCAGTGGGGTGGCATGAGCACGAGGGGCTGAGAAGTGCTGAGTAAAAAGGTGGTCGCTAATCCCCAGTGGAAGAGAGCCTGACAGACCTAAACACAGATTACCACTTAAAAAAGGAAAAGGAGAATCTACTGGGGCTAAGCATGAGCTAGACCTATTAAAGCAAGAACAAACTAAAATGGTCATCACATGCAATTTCAGAAATAGAATCAATTACTGGATCATGACAAACTCTTTAGAGATTTGCTTAATGTAATGGTCGTCTCTTACTATTTTAGGCGTGTTACAAATTCACATAAATTGCATAAAATTGGTTCAGCTGTACAAAGAGTAGACTTAAGAAAGAAAAGCCAGAAAATCACTGTAATTGTATTCTTATTTCTGTATTATTTCTAAACATATAGAGCGGTGGCACCTTTCTTTAACAAGGAATCTTCTCAAAGTGACTTTTTAGTTCCAAGATATATATATATATATATATATATATATATATATATATATATATATATATATATATATATATATATAAATTCTAATCCCTCTGAGGGACAGCTAGTTCATGAAATATAGCGAACTCATTTTTCTTATAGCAGAAAAGATCCATCAGCCCTCTTTAGGCTGCACTGTGGGTGGAGGCAGCGTCTTAAAGAGCATAAATCTGAGGGTGGACACTGAGCAGATGTCCTTTGTGTCTGAAATGTAAAGCGGAGATCAGATACAGAGCTCAGAGCGAGGCTTTGCTTCCTCGGAGGAGCAATTGCAGCATGTCAGAGCCCTGATGACATCATCCGCCATTCATCACGTTCGCGAGGGCAGGCCTCTGCCATCTGCTGCACATGCCATCATAACTCTACATCTATCTCTTTTTTCTCTCAGTATCTTTCTCTCTCTCTCTCTCTCTCTCTCTCTCTCTCTCTCTCTCTCACACACACACACACACACACACACACACACACACACACACGTATGTGATTACACAACCTCACAACACCATAACCACAAAAATCATTTCTCCCCACACAGTCGAGTGATGACACTATCTCCGCATTGTCACGGTGAGCAGACATTCAGTTTCTTTACACAAGCAGCAGCAGCAGACGGATAAAAAAATAAAATTCTGATTGTATTGTCAGGTTGTCACAAATCAATTTGGTAAATTCATTTATTTATTAATTACAAACAACACTGGCAGAAAATGAAAAAAAAAAAAATTTCTTTGTATCAGATCTGGCACTCAAATCCACAGCGGGCCTCTCATACAGAATTAATACGTGTTTGTATGGCCCTCTAAATCATGCGCAAACATGGCAAGACTGGAGGAGACCCACTGCTCCCATCAATATTCACTAATGCCAGCCAAGGCTTGGTAACAGCTGGTCTTACATTAATTAGTTTAAAGTATTTATTTCATCCATCTCCAGAGCAGATTGAGCAAAAACATTAGAGATTATTTCAAGCATCTGCAAATGCCCTGGAAACATCAAGCAAACCAACAGTCAAAAATCTCAGCCGCCAGTATCAAGGCTCGATAATTTACGATTCTTGGAAGAGGGGGAGGCTAAAAGGAGTGCTGCGCCTCCATAGAGGAGCTCCCAGCAGCCTTTCCCTAAATTTCAGCAGCACTTCCCCTCTGGTTCATTACCGACAATGGATGGCTGCCTAATGGATAAACATTTGCTGCTAATCTAATTTCATAAATATAAAAAAAATAAAAAATACAAAAGTCCATTTTTGGAGAGGTTATTACTGCCACTCAATGGATTGGTTTTCGTGTACAGATAAAGGAGTGAGTGTGTTAGGGGAAATAAAACCGATGTGATTATTAGATCATGAAATGGTTTCGGGGTATATTTACAGCCCCGGTGATTTCCAATGCATTGATACTGCGAACGCCAAGGAAGCGAAGCAATACGGCGAGATTTTGGACGGCGGCAGCACTGCAGTTGGTTTGCAGCCACTGTTGTCCCATATTTCATGTTGGCATTAATCATACATCATTGCTTTAACCAACTTCTGCTTGGGACACAGCAAGGGGCTCGCCGCATGCACAATGCTGGATCACAGGGTGCTTCAGAGTGCTTTGTTACGGGGGAAACAATCTGTCGCGCATTACAAAGCGAACAGCGCATTTCCTCTCAAATTACCAATTCGGCTCTCAAAATAACATAAACCCAGATGCAACCGAATAACTCAAGCTGCAAATTAGCGCTAATACACTAAGCAAATGCTCTCCTCCTTCACTCCCCTCCCATCATCCTACGTTTGCATTAGCCGTTCTCGACTTGTATTGTGTTCTCTTAATTCCCTCCTTGTTTCGTGCACTTCAGTTTTGGCCTGCGTTTGGGCTGTTTATTTCTCACTGTTGGTCCAGAATTATTGACTTGGACTTAATTACAGTGGCAGATGCCAGCGGGTTGGAGAGAGTGGAGGAGAGAGCTGCATTTTCCAGGTGATATTTCTCCACCGGGGGCTGCCAGCAGCAGCTGTGACAGGTCCGAGCTCAGCTCTACCCAATGAAAAAAAAAAGAAAAAGAAAAAAAACCCTTATGAGATCCTTTCGGGTCAGCCGTGTCACAAATAACATTTCATGCACAACTGTTTTGCAGGATAATAGGAGCCACAAATAAAAATGGGACGCTGTAAATACGATGCATTCTGAATAAAACGCCATAATTTAAAATGACACTCTCTCGAAGCGTTCACATCCAGACGTACGCGCATACACTCCCTCCCTCCCGTGGCAGCCGCAGGAGTCCTTGACAGTATGCTTGCAGTGATAAATCACCTTTCCAGTTAATTTTCTCAGTCGTTATGTGTTGTGCTGCTAAAACAGGGGCTTAGGAATTGACTTGACAAACTATGAATGTAAAAATATCACTCGCAGGGATCTAGGCTTATCTCCAATTTACATGTTATTAGATTTGTATTGTGAACAGCACTTGGACGCGGCCGTGGCAAAGGAAAACCGAGTTTAAGAGAGAGAGAGAGAGAGAGAGAGAGAGAGAGAGAGAGAGAGAGAGAGAGAGAGAGAGAGAGAGAGAGAGAGATATGCCTATGATAACAGAAGATAGGATACATCTCAGACCCCTCTTGACACCCTTTGATATCTCTGATGGAAAGTCACAACAAGGAGAGCAGAAGCCACTCAACTGATTTTTAATATGATAGACAAGACATTCTGTGATAAATTGCAGAGCAAACCTGGGGAAATTTAGCAACATTTCCCACAATAAATAGTTTTTAATTGACCTTGGGAGCTGAAAATCTGCCATATGTTTGGAGTTGCACTGTTTGAATTGAGGTCCCAATGGGCCTTTCAACCAGCACAACTTCAGCACTGAGCCGGAGGAGAGAGCGAGAGAGGGAGAAAGGGAGGAGAGAAAGAGAGAGAGAGAGAGAGAGAGAGACAGAGAGAGAGAGAGAGAGAGAGAGAGAGAGAGAGAGAGAGAGAGAGAGAGGGAAAGAGGGAGAGAGAAAGAGAGAGAGAGAGAGAGAGAGAGAGAGAGAGAGAGAGAGAGCGAAAGAGAGAGGGAGAGAGGAGAGAGAGAGAGAGAGAGAGAGAGAGAGAGAGAGAGAGAAAGAGAAAGGGAGGGAGAGGGAGAGGGAGAGGAGAGAGAGAGAGAGAGAGGAGAGAGAGAGAGAGGGAAAGAGGGAGAGAGAGAAAGAGAGAGAGAGAGAGGGAGAGAGGGAGAGAGAGAGAAAAGTAAGTGAGCTGGAAGAAAGAACAACAAAGGTATGAAGAGAAAGAAATAGATACTAAGAGAACAATAGAGCGAGAAAGAGGGAGAGAGAGAAAGAGAGCGAGAAAGAGAGCATGGTAGCATTTGGTTTGGCCTGGCCAGTCACTTTGATATATTGACAGGTGAAGCCTGTGTCCTTGCAAACCCATGTTCCTCCCAGCAGGAGAACAGAATGCTAAAATCTGGAGGATGTCAGTTCGCTCTCGGCAAAGGCGGCTGCTGCTTTCAGCAGACAATTACATTTTATTTGACCTGCCAATGGGGCTGAAGAAGTTGCCGCTTTCCGGGGGAGTGGTTATGACCTTTCAGTCTCATAAATAGAGACAACCCTGCACTACACAAGAACTAATCTCCACACCCGTCTCTCCCCTTCGTGCCTCTGCTGCATTCACAGCTTTTATAGCAAAGTGCTATTTTATTCACCTATGTTACAGCCTAACCATTCTAGTGTCATTTATAGTGGTGGCATGCTGGCTTTTTTTTTTTTTTTTTTTTTACAGTTATGTTAAAGCAAATTGGTAGAAAAACAAGGCAGACCTTTAAAGGAAAGGGGAAAAGAAATCATTTCCTCTGAGGGTGTACACATAAAACCAAGGAGAAAAATGTATGGAAAAAGGAAAGACTTTAAGGTGTGTATGTTGTGCGCATGAGCAGGACATTAAACCACGTGGCTCAGGTGGCAGACACTTGTCTTTTTACCCTTTCTCTCTCATTCTTTCCTGCTCTTTATTTATGAAACGAAAACGAGCCATTACCAAATATCTGCTGAGAGTCAACGTCAAGAACTGGTGTCAGTCAGGCCCGGATTAACAGGTAACATTTCTCTTAGAGGGCTTTGTGTTTGAGAAATGCACCAACCTGTGTTTCTCTCTCTCTCTCTCTCTCTCTCTCTCTCTCTCTCTCTCTCGCACGCTTTTTCCTCTTAATGTTCTCTATACTTACAGATTAAATCGTTTGCTGCACAAACCCATTTGGGAGCAGGGAGAAGGTGAAGGGGATAATCAGCACAGCCACCGGAACGTGTTTCCTAAATGCGCTCCCAGACATTACTGTGCACGGCCATAAAATTAGCGGCAGGACCTTAAAACGCTGACATTTCGCATGACTTTTGAGAAAGTGACACCCTCATATTTTCATGTAGGGTATCATTAAATTTCAGCTGCCCCGTGGCCGAGCCGTGCCATTAATAACCAATTCTGCGTGTCACTCTGCTCCCCTCTCTTTGAAATAATGAGTACTTTACTTTACCTTAATAAATTGAAATGTATTCTCAAGGCCACACTGAAGATAGTGACACAGGTAAGGAAATATTCATAAATCCTTAAGTATCAGGGACACCCAAAATAAACCAAGAAAAAAAAAAAGATGCAGACGTGAAAAGGTGAAAGTTTTGTGTGTAATCAAAAGAACTCTGTAAATGTTATTATTATGAGGCAGACACAAATATACTGTATGCCACAAGGTGACACAAGGTGGGACAGAAACACCTGAGGAAAAAAAAAAGAACGTTCATATCGAAAGTCTGTGACGCACATCGAAGCTGAAGAAGACGTCTCCTCCTTTTATACTGCCCCTGTCATATTTATTGCATAAAGGTCAGCTTGTTCATTTGTTCAAAGTCAACGCTTCACCCCCTCCCTTCTTTTCCTCCTTTAGATCGTGCTCCTTCATGTAATAAATGCAGACGATATGTCGTTACCAGACCACTGAGGATTAAAGGCTTGACCGCCTGTAATGCAGGCATAAACCAACCCCCTGTGTGATGCTTTTGTTTTCTATGAGAGTGCACCTTGAAGCACAGTTTTCCGGCGAAAGCAGGCCCGCTCTGCTACACGGTGCACTTTTTTCCCCCTTTTTGTAAACAGACACCCAATTGATGTTAGCGAGAGGGTTGTGTAACCTAATTAAAAAAGGTAAAGCAGGCTGGATAACTAGTGCTCTCAAATGCTTGCAAATTAATTGGCTCTAATGTTTGAAAAGCAAATGCATTCAAGGGTTTTATTGTTTGTCTGTTAATTTTGAATAGCTGTTCTTATTTACAAATTTGGGAACTGCAGTGATTAAGTCTGCAAATGGAATGAATTATAGACTCTGGGAAAGTAGGAAAAGAAAAAGGAAAGTGATTCAGGCTGCAAGCTTTGAGGTCACTTTTTAAAAAAAAGAAAAAAAAGAAAATGCAACAAAAAGGCTTGTTAATACCACAGCGATGGAAGATTATAATCATTAGATACATGCCTATAGATAAAATGGAAAGTTCAAATGGGGACCTTTTGATTTTTCTATTTTATCTATAGGCATGTTCATAGGAGCTGGAAGGAAACTGGAGAACCAGGAGGAAACCCACATGAACACATGCGCGTGCTAATCAGTACACAAACTTTACAAGCGAAAAAACATACAGTGCAGGTAATAATCTTCAATCTTTGTGCTATTGAAAGAGCACTTTGGCTCTAGACAATTCTCTTGGTGAGCTAATAATCTCAAATTTCTACTTTCACCTGGTGTGGCTCCTCCGTCCTTCTGCTGCCAATCATTTACATTCATTCATCTGTGCGTCGATGGTTACTCAAAGTGTCTGAAGTCAAAATCCAATTTTCTAGTTAAGTAGTTATGGGTTATGTATCATGCTCAGTAGCTCAAGGGCGGCACTCAATCAACTCAAATGCTAAGCTATCACTGACCCTGTAATTTAAAACAGATTTTAAAACACTGAACTCATTTTCTTGTGTTTGTGCTTATGGCTAAATTAATAATAGTGCAGCCTTGTCATTTCATAGTGTTCCCACTTAAAATAGAAAAAGAAAAATAGAAAAAAATATATTTTTATTACCAGCTGCCAGTGGATTCGAATCTAATCATTTTCACATATTCATGCTAGAGAGACCGAGAGTGGGTCAGACTCAGGTCTCTTACACCCAATCTGAAGATGTTTTGTTAGCAAAGAGATATTTATCATTAGACAAAGCAGCATTATGCTCTTTTTAGACCACTGATTGAGATTTCCAGCTTTATCACCTATATTTTAACTGTAATCATTATTTATTGTAATATATTTTGTGATAAAAAAAAGATCTTGGTGTTAATGGTTGCTGTATGCTACACATAAATCAAGCGTTAGGATTTCAAACAATTCACAGGAGTTGAAAACATTGGAATGCAGAACAATGGCAATGGCGAGTGAACAATGGCATGGTGACTGCAGCAGGATCGCAGAGGAGCGTGTCGGTTGAAGACGAGCACACATATTAATATCATTGTATTGCTCTGCATTCCTACAGGGAACGAGGATGTTGTTGTGTTCGCTCTATAGCCGAGTCTGGTGCTAATCCTGGCTCAACATACAGAGTGGCCTGTAAAAGGATGAAAAGATGAAAGTAAAAAAAAAAAGTAAATAGAAATGTAAACTTTGGTAAAAGCGGGGCTTAGGAAGCCCGAGTCTGACTTCGCTCTCGCTTTTTCTAGCATGAGTGTGCGAAAATGGATGCAAATCCATTTGCGCCTGGTTCACAGTTATAAAAATACTTAGGGGTTTTAAAAAGCGGGTGATGTGTTAAACGTGTGGAAATCTGTTTTGATAATATTATTCATAGCGCTGGCTTTGTGCTGCTTGAATTAATAACACTCCATTTACAGATGGAAGAAAGCTGGCATGGTGTTTCCAGTTAAAGAGATTAATTTTTAAACACCTAATTGACAGGCTGGGGTTGGGTGGATAAGCAACAGCTTCTCCGGGGTTTTTCGGCTGCTGCAAAGTCAAGGTGACTGGAATACTTAGGCAGGCTTTAAAACACACAAGTAAAGCCATAAGAGAGCCGAGAATTAGTCTTCCAGCAGGTTTGCCTACACCCCACATTCTGTTTTATTAGGACTGATTTACTTCACAGTGAAAGGATATAAAAAGCCTTAAGTATCAGACTATAATTACAGTAGAGTCGGAATTTAAAGGCTTGACTCACCATGTCTGCAAGTCAACTCCAACTCAGCACCATGATAAGAGAGCTCTATTAGACTGAGTGCCTGGCAGGGCTACACTTTAATAGGGCTCCAGATAGCAGTACAAAGAAGAAACACGGCTTTCCGTGTGTGCGGCGTATATTTACAGTTGTTTATCTCAGTAAAATGTTGTCTTGGTGACATCTCATAATGGTTGTTTACAAAATAGTAACGTAAAGCAGGACAATCAGGGACACACTATGTGGACCGCACTTGCTAAGAAAATAAGCGGGAATAAAAAAAAAAAAAAGAAGGAAGGACGCCAGGGTCAAGCTCACCTTCTTGAGACAGTTGCTCGGCCGTGTTTGGTATTCTGCATCGCAAATTAGCGATGAAAAAGAAACGGGTTTTGCTAATTGTTACATTTCATCTGTCCAAGGGCAAGCAGCTAAATTTGTTCACAGCAGTGTGCATTTGCTTACTGCCAGATGCGCAGATATGCCCCTAGAATTCACAAGGAGGATGCATTCAGACAAAAAAAGCGCAAATCAAATGTCTGACTTTTTAGTAATACTAGAAAAAAAAGGGAAAAAAGCCCCAAAGGAGTGGCAAGAAAGAAAAAAAAAACATACCCCTTTGTGAGTGCACGTGTCTCTGCAACACATTTGTTCTCTATTGAAATGAAGGGTAACATGAAGCAGCCCGGCATCTCGTGATGGACAAGGAGATTTCACCTTCGCCAGTGAATGATAATACATTATTAAATTTGCCTCTCCGCTCACTAGATACACTTAGCTGACCACAGCATATTTATCTCCCTGTCTAAGCCTTACATCTTGGCAGGGGAAAGCATCCTGTCACTTTTAAGGCATTTCAAAGATTAAAAAGAACCTCTT
This sequence comes from Silurus meridionalis, assembly GCF_014805685.1. NCBI lineage: Eukaryota > Metazoa > Chordata > Actinopteri > Siluriformes > Siluridae > Silurus > Silurus meridionalis. Next base: position 11,181,614 of record NC_060886.1, read on the forward strand.
TCTTTTCAACATGCCTAAAACAGCCACCTTTTCTTTTTTTGATGAAATGTAATTTAGCAGTCAGTGGTGTCACGCACCGGATCGTGCAAGAAGGAGAGCAAATATCCAAATGAACTGCAGGGTCCTGGGGGGGAATTTCTCATCTTGCATCATCAGCACTATTTGTTACATCGCTCGCAAATTTGATTGATCCTCTATTGAATTTTTTTTTTGTTTTTTTTTTGCACCCTTTCTTTTGGACAGGACACACTGACAAGTTGTTTGATCATAAACCCTGACTGCTTGCCAAGTCACATTTCGGCTCCTTATGGCTAATGATCCAGCCTTTTGTCTTACGGAAAGTCAGCAGAGTCAGCACAAACCTCCATCCGCTGCTTTTCTGAAGCCAGATTGGCAAGGACACTAAAAAGGCAAAAGAAAACATGCTTTGAATGCAGGCATAGCTGATGAGGCGAACGGAGACAAGCGTGAGCTGATAATAAACACCTAAACCGTAAGTTTGCTGTAAGTGACCTAAGTTTTTAAAAGAGAAAATTAACACCTAACTTCTTAATTACTTATACACTACATCACAGATTTCTCTACATTTCAAGTGGTTTCAGGCATTGCTTCAGACCCTTTCCCTGAAATTTTCAAAAAGATTATATTCCTGTAACATCAAAACTATTTTTACATTAAACTAAATATTAATGCAATATTTCAAACACATCATATGCTGTACGATGTTTACATTTAGTTGAAATCTTCATGTGAAACTTGTGATTAGTACACAGTAAGTCTATAGTGTTATGAGAATTCTTACTAAAGAGCAAAAGGTATTACAGAACGGACGCAATATATATTTAAATTACGATAAGCTATAAGTGAAATCAGCACACTTATTTTTTAAATGCTCTATTATAACGGAAATGAAGCTGTAATACAAGGAGACAAAAAAAGCCTATCAGAATAAAAAACAATCAGCTATGATTTTCCATTGCTACACTACACCGAATTATATCCGGTTCTATTAGATTTCCTCTATTGCTTGTACATGTCTAATTTAATACATAACAGAAAACTATTTTTTTAAGCATGATACCATGCAACGCACAACCTGAAATAATTGCCTGCATTTTACACACTGAACAGAATGACCGGCTTAAAGCAAAGCACGAACGCGGTGCTTTCTAATTACACCCTTCTACTCTATCATGCCTCGCATCTCTACTTTGATTTCGGCTATAAAAGCAGGTCAAGAGAAATAAAAACTTTTATTCCGTATCTTTTGATGTACTTAAGGAAAAGGTCATTCTTTTCTTTTTCCTTTTTGTTTTTTTTTTCTTTCATGAAATCATTTAATGGCTAACACATGCTTCTCCATTCACTGACCAGCTGGCAAATTATCTAAGTAATACTCATTCATCTGACCGCATCCCAGCGCCTGTCAGCTCGCACAAATCAAATGTGATTATTCACTGCACATTTAGAGCCGAATACCGCGGCTGATTGTAC